>NC_073377.1:129446977-129571977 GCF_028641065.1 Leucoraja erinaceus | reverse complement strand
TAGGAGAACAAAAAAATAACATTTTCAGGACAAAATAATGTCGACAGAAAACAATAATATTTCCTCACCTTTCTTTGTTGTTGGGGAACCTGAAGAAAGACAAGTTGAATTGTCAACATCGGCGATTAGAGCAATTTACACCAAGCTGTAGATGTGGACGCCATGACAGTATGGGTCAGTCCGGTAAAATGCCGTAGACAATCACACACGTCATACTACACTTTTTTCGCTGAATGGCGCATCTTGCTCCTCTAGTAGTTTTGCTCTGGACTGCCATGGCAGGTCCAATTCCATTACACCTTTTCATTGGTGTAAGTGATAATAAATGTTCCTTGTGGTTTTTCTCTTTTAAAACATAAACTAAATTGGCATGATAATACATATTTATGATATTGCCAAGAATAAAACCTGAATTTATATTATACACCAAAGGACACCAGCACAATGGTGCAGCTGGTAGAGCTGATGCCAGAGACCTGGGTTCACAGCACCAGAGACCTGGCTTTGAACCTGACCACAGATAGATCTGTGTGGAGTTTGCTGCTCATAGAACGAATCGACTATGATAGTCACAAACATGACCCTGTGGCAACTGTTATAAATGCCAACTCTGGACCACTTGGACAACAAAAACTCATATGTCAGGCTGTTATTCATTGATTACAGCTCGGCATTTAACAGATTCATCCCCTTCAAACTGGTTACCAAACTCGCAGAACTGGATCTCTGCGCATCCCTCTGCAACTGGATCCTCGTCTTCCTCATCCACAGACCACTGTCTGTTCGTATTGGTGGAAATGTGTCAACCTCGATAACAATCAGCACGGGAGCACCTCAAGACTGCGTGCTCAGCCGCCTGCCGTACTCACTCTATACCCATGACTGCGTAGCGAACCACAGTGCGAACTCCATCATCAAGTTCGCTGACGACACCACTATTGTGGGGCGTATCACTGATGGGGATGAGTCAGAATACAGAAGAGAGATCGAGCAACTGTCCATATGATGCCAGCGCAATAACCTGGCCCTCAACACCAGCAAAACCATGGAACTGATTGTGGACTTTGGAAGGAGTAGGAGGGGGACCCACAGCCCCATTTATATCAACGGGTCGATGGTTGAAACGGGTCAAGAACTTCAAATTCCTCGGCGTGCGCATCTCTGAAGATCTTTCCTGGTCCGAGAACACTAACGCAATTATCAAAAAAGCTCATACACAGCGCCTCTACTTCCTGAGAAGATTACGGAGAGTTGGATTGTCAAGGAAGACTCTCTCTAACTGCTACAGGTGCACAGTCGAGAGCATACTGACCGGTTGCATCGTGGCTTGTTTCGGCAATTTGAGCGCCCTGGAGAGGAAAAGACTACAAAAAGTAATAAACACTGCCCAGTCCATCATCGGCTCTGACCTTCCTTCCATCGAGGGGATTTATCGCAGTCGCTGCCTCAAAAAGGCTGTCAGTATCATCAAAGACCCACACCATCTTGGCCACACACTCATCTCCCTGCTACCTTCAGGTAGAAGGTACAGGAGCCTGAAGACTGCAACAACCGGGTTCAGGCATAGCTACTTCCCCACAGCCATCAGGCTATTAAACCTGGCTCGGACAAAACTCTGATTATTAATAACCACTTTCTGTTATTTGCACTTTACCAGTTTATTTATTCATGTGTGTATATATTTATATCATGGTATATGGACACATTTATCTGTTTTGTAGTAAATGCCTACTATTTTTCTGGGTGCTTAAGCAAAGCAAGAATTTCATTGTCCTACACAGGGACACATGACAATAAACTCGCTTGAACTTGAACTTGAACTTGAACTTGTTATAGCCGTCCATTTAAAATAATACACTATATGTGGCTATAGCATAGCTGTAGCAGCAACTAAGTTAAATTTGTTTGGTGCTACAGCAGGCTGAACTTGCCTTAGCGGTATTTTTAAAACTGCTGGATATCTCCTGCAGTAACATGCGCAATTTATGAGTATGAGCTACTGTATTTCTAACTCTGGCTGCCTGCTCCCGAATGGAGCTCTGAGTTCGGCAGCCTCTATTATTAGGGCCGTCTGCTGAAGACTGTAATGGCCACAGCCATAAACCCAGCTTTTAACGAGCCATCGGTCTCTGAACTGGGTTGTCCCTTGCCGTGCAGACTAACGGCAAAGAGCCGCATAAAGCCCTATAACTTCAGCCGCTTGCTCACGTTGGAGACTGTGGCAAAAATATACCCTACGCTAGCTCCAGTGGAGCGGCTACTATTTTGGGGATCCGATATAGAACGGCCCAAAGAAAACTGACTTAAAAAAAATTTACATCACAATATGCCATATTCACATTGTATAACTTTTGGCACGAGTCCCGATTCCGGTGTTCTTGCTCATTGTTTGAGGTATATTTTCTGGTATCATTTATAATTTGATTAGTTTATAAAATAGGACAAATTTTGACTGAAGAAGTGTGACTCCTGTCCACCAACGTTGACCTCAACTGAATTACCATGCTGCCTCATTTGCAATTTTTTGTGATGTTACCTGCGCCATTTTGGCACAGCCGAGAAACACATCACAGGTACAAGAGTCAGAGGAGCTGGACAAATCTGCAGCTAAAATGTATATAATTCATAGCGGCATTCAGCAACAGAGGAGCGGTTAGTGGAGATGATGCCTCACAGCTCCTGAGACCCAGGCATCAGGTGCTTGACATCAGGTGCTGTCTGTGTGCAGTTTGCTGTGGCTTTCTGTGGCTGTGTGGGTTTCCTCAGGGCGCTCTAATTTCATCCATACATTGTAAAGATGGACTTGTAAGTTAATATGCCACTGTTAAAAGGCTCCTGTTAATAATCAAGTTTGGTGTTTCGACTGCGCATGCACAGGTCATGGGTCGCTCGGGTTAAACACTTTCAGCGGCCATGCCGAGTCCTCCCCCGAGTGTCCCGTCCGGGGGCGGCCGGGCATGTCTGGGGCAGCGGGAGTCAGGCAGGAGCCGGGCGGGAGCCGACCAGAGCGGCAGAGTGCAGGGGGGGTGGGGGAGGGGGCGCCAGCTCCAGCTCAGCGCATCCCCTCCACGCTGCCAAGTGGGCCTGGGCCGATACGCCCATCTGCGGACCTCTGGATAGAAGACGCTCCTTTAGACTTCCCACACATTAGACTTCTGTGCCGTGGTTGGGATGAATGGGAGCGGTGATTTTCACGGGCGAAGGAACAAATGACCTAATGTTTGTGTTGAGTGAACTGAGTGTTGTTAACATCCTCGCCGTACACCGGCGTTTTGTGAGAGTGGTTGGATCACAGCTTCAGCTCAACAACGTCGGTCACATTATCCGGTCAGGCGACAGGGGATCTGGAGCTGAAGTGAGGCTTTAGCGATGTTCCAGAATCCTAGTCGGCCGCGGCCAAGCAGGTCGAGGAGGCAGCACCCGTCCCGGGGAGTAGAGGTTTCAGTTCTTCCTGTGGCGAGCAGAGAGGCACCAGCTACCGCGGGCCACTCACCTGTCGGGCACTTACTCCTCGTTCCCGGGATCCAACCACTCTCACAAAACGCCGGTGTACAATGAGGATGGTAGCTACACTCAGTTCACTCAATGCAAACTATAGGTAATTTGTTCCTTGCGCACAGGGAAATCTCCAGCACGGTCGAGATGAGGGGGTTATGAAGTTGCATTCTCTTGATTGAGGACACTTTCTCGACTCTCCTAGAAGCAACGAGCCATGGCTTTACCAGTGGTTGTCGGTCTAATTGAAACCTCTCTCCCCCACCTATCACCTGTTTCTCCCTGTCTCCCACTTGCATCAGCCCCCTCTCTCTCTCAGTTACACCCACTCTCCCCCACTACCAGGCAGCCCTTTTTGCTTTTTTTATTCTCGAATGACCTTTGACAAATCCCATGATTCCATACATTTTTCGGAATACCGAACTGGCTTATTCCCCCTGGCATGTAGTTGAGTAGTAAAATCTGTGAGCAGTTGATAAGAAATATAGAGATGAATAATAAAGTGAGATAAATGCAGGATTGACGTAAATGGATGTTTGATCAGTAGTGTGGACTTGGACGGCTGAACAGCATGTTACTCTTTTGTATATCATCTTATCGATGACTCCAACATTTTTTCCTTGCGAGTTGCCCTGACCTACTGAGTGTCTTCAGCTGATTCATTTCAGGCTTCGAAAAGCTCTGATCTTTGCTGTATTTTAGAGAATGATGCTACAATCTTAAAAGTTCTGCTTCAGGAAACAACCTGTCACTCTTTGTTCCACTGCTACATGTGAAACAGCATTTATAGTAAAGTTTGACCGGCTTCTGTCTGGATCACCTGGCAGGTGCTGTGAACCATCTATCAGCTGATGCACAGAGCACCAGTGTGACACAAGTACTCCAACATTCCACCTTCCACCTCAAAATCCTCTTCCCATCTCCCTCCATCATAATAATTCACAATTATTCATCCCTTTTCAAAATAACTCAATTTTTGAATTGTGAATATAAACATTGGTGGCTACACTAGGATAGCTAAAGTCACTAAATAGTAATATCCTTGCCCCAAATGATAATTGAAAATTGTTCAAAACTAATAGTTTTACAAGTTAACAAGGCTCATACTCACTATTTTAACAAAAGATAGTAATAACAATGTCACAGAAAGCAATAAATATACTCTTAGTTGCCAATCCACCCAGGCTGATTAATTAAGGTCAGTTGTACATGCTTTGGGCCTGAATTAGCCACATCAGAAACAGTAGAAGCAAATCTCTAGAAGCAAAGTATTTTCTCCGCAGTTACATACAAGGCTGTTCAAAAGGCCTGACCCACTTGGACGACCTAATCCACGAGTTTAAAAGACCCTAGACGAGTTGAAAAAATGTCAAGGTCTTGTTGACTCGCCGAAGTAAAAGGCCTCCTGCGACCTCCTACGACTATGTCTACGACCTCCTATGACCATGTCTATGACCTCCTACGACTATGTCTATGACCTCCAACGACCCCCCCCCTTGACCTCAGTCTTCCACACCTAAGACCAACTACGACTAGCTACGAGTAGAAAATGATCACATGATAAAATGATGTCATGTTTGCATTTTTTTTCTCGGGCCAGTTACCGACCTAAGACTACCTACGACTATCTACGACTACCATCATGACCTACTACAACCTACCTATCAATATTTTCCATGCCAACCTTTTTTTTACTCGTGGACATTTTTTATCAGGCTGGAAAAAACGCCGCGAGCTACTTGAGGCCACGAGTGTGCGGAGACCACTCACGAGCATGAGGAAGAGTTACGAAGACCTCCTACGACCTCGTGGCAACCATGCTGCAAGTATGAGTCAAGGGCAAACTCGGCAGAGGTCGCCAATTACGTCATGAAAGTGCGACAGGGGCTTAACTGTGCATGTACAACAAAGAAAGGTCATTCTACCTGATCACATTAGCTTTGACTGCCTGACCAGGTGAGAAGAAGAAAGAGAGAGATAAAACTTTTTTTACCTTCCATCACAGTCAGGAGGTGCCTGGAGGAGAGTCACTGTGATGGATGTTTATGTTAAATTTATGTTATTGTGACTATCATTATATGGCTCCCGACATACTAGACAAATGTATGAATAGAAACTTGGATTCAAGCAAGTTAATATCGTAGCTTTATAATAACCTTTTAAATATACAAAACCCATTGTCGGAATTAGATGAGCTTGGGAAGATGAACTTGGCCTAACAATTGTAAAAGACAGATGGGAGGAAAGTCTTCTATATATACACAACTGTTCTCTTAACGTTACACATTCGCTAATACAATTTAAAAAACTGCACAGACTTTATTATTCAAACTGAATGAGATCTTCCCAAATGTTTCTCCAATTTGTGATAAATGTCTCCTTCAGGAAGCAACTATAACCCATTTTTTTGCCTCTTGTATAAAGTTTCATAATTTCTGGAGGGGAATATCTGAATTTTTTTCTAAAATACTTAAAATAAAATTGGACCCCGACACTGAACTGATCACACTAGGTATGTCAGAAGCCTGTTCTGAGCTAACATTATTTAAAAGACATTTCCTTCATAGCAAAAGGATTTGAATATAAGAGCAGGGAGGTTCTACTGCAGTTGTACAGTGTCTTGGTGAGACCACACCTGGAGTATTGCATACAGTTTTGGTCTCCTAATCTGAGGAAAGACATTCTTGCCAGAGAGGGAGTACAGAGAAGGTTCACCAGACTGATTCCTGGGATGACAGGACTTTCATATGAAGAAAGACTGGATAGACTCGACTTGTACACGCTAGAATTTAGAATATTGAGGGGGGATCTTATAGAAACTTACAAAATTCTTACGGGGTTGGACAGGCTAGATGCAAGAAGATTATTCCCGATGTTGGGGAAGTCCAGAACTGGGGTCACAGTTTAGGGATATAACATATAACATATAACAATTACAACCACGGAAACAGGCCATCTCGGCCCTACAAATCCGTGCCGAACAACTTTTTTTCCCTTAGTCCCACCTGCCTGCACTCATACCATAACCCTCCATTCCCTTCTCATCCATATGCCTATCCAATTTATTTTTAAATGATACCAATGAACCTGCCTCCACCACTTCCACTGGAAGCTCATTCCACACCGCTACCACTCTCTGAGTAAAGAGGTTCCCCCTCATATTACCCCTAAACTTCTGTCCATTAATTCTGAAGTCATGTCCTCTTGTTTGAATCTTCCCTATTCTCAAAGGGAAAAGCTTGTCCACATCAACTCTGTCTATCCCTCTCATCATTTTAAAGACCTCTATCAAATCCCCCCTTAACCTTCTGTGCTCCAGAGAATAAAGACCTAACTTATTCAACCTATCTCTGTAACTTAGTTGTACACCATACTCCAGATTTGGTCTCACCAATGCCTTGTACAATTTTAATTTTACATCCCAGCTTCTATACTCAATGCTCTGATTTATAAAGGCTAGCATACCAAAAGCTTTCTTTACCACCCTATCTATATGAGATTCCACCTTCAAGGAACTATGCACGGTTATTCCCAGATCCCTCTGTTCAACTGTATTCTTCAATTCCCTACCATTTACCATGTACGTCCTATTTTGATTTGTCCTGCCAAGGTGTAGCACCTCACATTTATCAGCATTAAACTCCATCTGCCATCTTTCAGCCCATTTTTCCAAATGGCCTAAATCACTCTGTGACTCTGGAAATCCTCTTCATTATCCACAACACCCCCTATCTTGGTATCATCTGCATACTTGCTAATCCAATTTATCACCCCTTCATCCAGATCATTGATAAGAGGGAAGTATTTTAGGACCGAGATGAGAAAATCATTTTTTACACAGAGAGTGGTGAATCTGTGGAATTCTTTGGCACAGAAGGTAGTTGCGGCCAGTTCATTGGCTATATTTAAGAGGGAGTTAAGTGTGGCCCTTGTGGCTAAAGGGATCAGGGGGTATGGAGAGAAGGCAGGGATGGGATACTGAGTTGGATGATCAGCCATGATCATATTGAATGGCGGTGCAGGCTCGAAGGGCCGAATGGCCTACTCCTGCACCTATTTTCTATGTTTCTATGTTTCTAATTATGGCCTGATAACGGCGAAAAAACTAGTACTTACATTTTGGAAACACACATCAGTTCCTACTCTTAAGATGTGGATTACAAACATGTCCAAAACACTATATTTGGATAATATTAGACTTGTCTTGGCAGAAAAACCAGATCAATTTTTCAAGGCATGGACACCCTTCACTGAATTCTTACAAGGATAATATGGTGCAACACAACTTTGGATTTGAATCCAACTATGGGTTGGGTGAGGTGGTGGGGGGGGGGGGGGGGGGGGGGGGGGGGGGACGAGAGGCAGGTATATCTCCACTTTTTTCTTTCTCCTTTTTTTCCCCTTTTTTTTCTTCTCCTATCCACTCTTTGGCTACACTAATTTGGTAGTCTAGGGGTCCTATCTTTGCACTTTTTCTCTCTCTTGTTCTTTCTCTTTTCTTTTCCCTTAGTTTCAAGTTAAAAAGTTAACATTGAAGCTGTACATTAACTGTATAATTTTGTATGCTGATTGTTTTATTCATGTACAACTGCTTCTAATAAAAATTAAAATGAAACAAAAAAGTGTTTGGTAACAACATTCCGTTCAAATTCTTTTTTGAATCACAAATAAATTCAATTCAATTCAATTCAATTCAATTCTGTCCTCATGAATCAAAGAAAAAACCATTGAAACCTCAAGAACAAACAGATATCTTGATGCTATTGCAAGTTGTCAGTTATTGTGACAGGAAAGGTCAATCAATCAATCAATCAGTTTTATTTGTCACAAGTGAAATTAATTTGCCAGCAGCGGTACAATGATAAAGAACACACAAAAACACACTCAAAATTGAACACAACCATCCACCACAGCATTCATCACTGTGGTGGAAGGCTCAATATTTGGCCAGTCCTCCTCCATTTTCCCCCATGGTCGGGACCTCAACCCTCCGCAGCCGTCGCTGTGGGCGTCCAGATGGTAAAAAGACAAGGTAAAAAGTCCAGGTAAGTCCAGAATCGGCTCTTCCCCACCGGAGACCACGGCTTCAAGTTGGTGTAGGCCGCAGACCAGCGGTCGGAGATTTAAAGTTCGTGCCGCATCCAGAAGCACCGCAGACTGCAGGACGGTCAAAACTCCCTTCCAGGGGTCCCAATGAGGGACCCCGCTCCTAATGGTAAGTCCCCGCCGCGCCCACGGTAGCAGTAGACCACGGCCCGGCAATTGGAGCTCTTCTTCCCCCGGGTCCCCCATGAGGGATCCCAGGCTGCGGACGCTGCGCCAGCTGGGGCTCCGCAGACCGCGACTTCAGGGTGCCGCGGGTCAGCGAACAGAACGCTTCTCTCCGGCGCACCCGGCGAGGGCTCGCCCGCTCCACGCCGAGAGTCCGCGCTGCGCCCGCCGCTGAAGCCCCGGGCGCGTCTCCGGGAAAGGACACCCGATCCTTGCTGTTAGTCAACGGGGGAGGCGACATGAAAAAAGTCTCCGTTTCCCACTTACCCCCCCACACCACCCCCCCCCCACACAAAACACACAGAGAAACATTAAAAACCCACATTAGGACATATTGAAGCAACAAAAAAAGTAGAAAGAACTAACCCGCTGCTGACAGGGCGACTGCCGACCTCCAGGTGAGTTGATGCCTGTAGTTTCAGGGTTATTGACATTGTATTAATTTGGATGAATGTTTCAGTATTATTATATTAGCAGAATAGAACAATATCCAAGGCCGAGTGAGGGGACACTGACACTTTTCACACTTATTGGAAATCCTCCCAATAACATGTATCAGTTTGTAGCCATGATCTACAAAACACTGAGAGTTACACTGTTTCTATTTTGGGTGGTTTAATTTAAATATGATATTGTGGCGTCAGCTGATAGTCAGACGACTTGCGATCGAACCCTCGTCAGTGGTTACGAGGGCTGTCACGTGACATCGTGGGTTAAGGGGAATGTCCTAGTACTTAAGCAGATCTCACCTAGAGATCAACCCAGTCGACAGGTAGCTGAGCTCGAGACAACACCCTCGCTCTGCTGCAGCAGCAATGACAAAATGTTAGAGGGTCAAACGTGTATGTATTTCAAACCTATTATCTCACCGAATAAAACAAATGTTTGTTCACCACTTTAGGTGCTGCTACATTAATGAAGCGTGACCATCCAAATTGGGATTTTGGATTTCTCCCGATACACACAGCCTCAGGAGACCTGATGTCTACAGCCGACAACCCAACCCTGCTGAACGACGCTGCTGCCAACCCGGCCCTACCGTAAGGTATGCCACAGGCTGCCCAAGTCAAAGGGGGCTGTCTGGGCCTTGTGTGACGGCCACCAATCTCTCCCGCAAGATCTGCCTGCAGCCGACCTCACCCACATGACCTCCCCCGCAGCCGACCACCGGGGGTGAGAGGCTACGGCTGCCACTGCTCCCCACCAGCTGTTGCCCACCCAGGGCTGAGAGGCCGCGGCTGCCATTGCTCCCCCACCAGCTGCTGCTACCTCACCAGCCGCTGCTCCCCCACCAGTTGCTGCAGGAGCTGCGAGTTTGATTCACAGAGATTTGATTTTATTTCCCATCAGGACCTGAAATATTCAGAACATCCATTACCCTTGGCAACAATAGACAATAGACAATATACAATAGGTGCAGGAGTAGGCCATTCGGCCCTTCGAGCCAGCACCACCATTCAAATCATCCCCAATCAGTACCCCGTTCCTGCCTTATCCCCATATCCCCTGACCGCTATTTTTAAGAACCCTATCTAGCTCTCTCTTGAAAGCATCCAGAGAACCTGCCTCCACTGCCCTCTGAGGCAGAGAATTCCACAGACTGCCCACTCTCTGTGAGAAAAAATGTTTCCTCACCTCCGCTCGGTCCGCAATAACCAACCTGACCTCCCGGTGGCTCAGCACTTCAACTTCCCCTCCCACTCCATCTCCGACCTCTCTGTCCTGGGTCTCCTCCATGGCCACAGCGAGCAGCACCGGAAATTGGAGGAACAGCACCTCATATTCCGTTTGGGGAGTCTGCACCCCGGGGGCATGAACATCGACTTCTCCCAATTCTGTTAGTCCTTGCTGTCTCCTCCCCTTCCTCAGCTCCCCTGCTGTCTCCTCCCACCCTCCAGCCTTCCGGCTACTCCTCCTTTTCCCTTTCTTGTCCCCACCCACCCCCACCCCTGATCAGTCTGAAGAAGGGTTTCGGCCCGAAACGTTGCCTATTTCCTTCGCTCCATAGATGCTGCTGCACCCGCTGAGTTTCTCCAGCTTTTTCTGTGTACCCTTAGTAACCTTATATGTTTCAATGAGATAACCTCTCATCCTTCTAAACTCCAGAGTGTACAAGCCCAGCTGCTCCATTCTCTCAGCATATGACAGTCCCGCCATCCCGGGAATTAATCTTGTAAACCTACGCTGCACTCCCTTAATAGCAAGAATGTCCTTCCTCAAATTAGGGGACCAAAACTGCACACAATACTCCAGGTGTGGTCTCACTAGGACTCTGTTCAACTGCAGAAGGACTTCTTTGCTCCTATATTCGATTCCTCTTGTTATAAAGGCCAACATGCCATTCGCTTTCTTCACTGCCTACTGTACCTGCATGCTTACTTTCATAGACTGATGAACAAGGACCCCCAGATCCCGTTGTACTTCCCCTTTTCCCAACTTGACGCTATTTAGATAGTAATCTGCCTTCCTGTTTTTGCTACCAAAGTGGATAACCTCACATTTATCTGCATTAAACTTCATCTGCCATGCATCTGCCCACTCCCCCAACCAGTCCAAGACACCCTGCATTCTCATAGCATCCTTCTCACAGTTCACACTGCCACCCAGCTTTGTGTCATCTGCAAATTTGCTAATGTTACTTTGAATCCCTTCATCCAAATCTTAGGGGGTTGGACTGGTTAGATGCAGGACGATTGTTCCCGATGTTGGGGAAGTCCAGGACAAGGGGTCACTGTTTAAGGATAAAGGGGAAATCCTTTAGGACCGAGATGAGAAAAATATTTTTTACGCAAAGAGTGGTGAGTCTCTGGAACTCTCTGCCACAGAAGGTAGTTGAGACCAGTTAATTGGCTATATTTAAGAGGGAGTTAGATGTGGCCCTTGTGGCAAAAGGGATCAGGGGGTATGGAGAGAAGGCAGTTACAGGATACTGAGTTGGATGATCAGACATGACCATATTGAATGGCATTGCAGGCTTGAAGGGCCGAATGGCCTACTCTTGCACCTATTTTCTATGTTCTATGTTCAAATCATTATGTAATGTAAATAGCTGTGGTTCCAGCACTGAGCCTTGCGGTAACCCGCTAGTCACTGCCTGCCATTCTGAGAGGGACCTGTCAATCCCTACTCTTTGTCTCCTGTCTGCCACCACTTCTCTATCCATGTCAGCACTCTACCTCCAATACCATGTGCCCAATTTTGCCCACTAATCTCCTATGCGGGACGTTATCAAATGCAATCTCCTATGTGGGACTTTATCAAATGCAACAAGGCAGCACCATGAAGGAGGGTTACCTTTGTGAATTATTATGCGTCTATTTTATCTGTGACCAGGTATGGGTTTTACATGGTGGAGATTATAATATTTGGTGGGTCATAAAATGGTTTTGTGAATGTATTTATTCTGATCCCTTAAGAGGCTGATAAAGCATACTGTTTCCCTTTAAGAACAGCTAGTTCATGTTCAACAGGTTTCATTCCCATACCAACCTTTCTGTCCTAGGGCTCCTCTATTGCCTGAGTGAGGACAGCACCTCAAATTCCACATAATCTAACAGTATGTTTTAATTCTCATAAGTTAAGTAATACCACCTCACTACCACCCCCCTTCTCTTTCCTGTGCCCCCTTCACCCCCCCCCCCCCCCCCCCCGCCATGCTCACAGAAATACACACTGATTTCTCACATTATCCTGCTGCTCCTTCCACCCTACATCACCTTCCACCTATATACTTCTCTTTGGCTTTACATTTCATTCCTCCTCTCCTTATCTAACATCTTTCCATCTCCTTTTCATCTCTAATCTTCATCCACACATTCTACCAATCAAACCTCACGTGTATCCACCTAGCACTTGCCAGGCTTTTATCCGGCCTCCCAAATTTTACAGCTGTCTGGAATCAGACTGCAATCAGTTCTACTTCAATCCATCTGCAGAAGGATCACAACCCGGAACGTCACCTATCCATGTCCTACAGAAATGTTGCCTGACCTGCAGTTGCACCAGATCTTTGTGTTTTACTAACATGTTACGCCTTGCTTACGCTTACTGATGTCCATTCCCTTCCTGGTAGCACATTAGTTCAGAGACTGTACTTCAACCTTGGACTCTTTAACATGGAAAGGATCATCAGCGGTTTCACACTTCAGGCTTCACACTTCAGGTATTTCACATTTCAGGCACACTTCAGGCTTAGGTTTGAATCAATGAACACAATCCATTTACATTTTACAAAGGATTTCAAGAGTCAAGAGTGTTTAAATATCATACGTATCTAAACGGAACAATGGAATTTGTACTTACAGCAGAATGTTAGCTTTGAATCTATTTTATGATAAATGTTACCTTTGATTCAATTTAATCCCGGTCACCATAGACCCAGCTCCTTATCTTCCAAATACAGTATCCACAGCAGAAATGGTCAAAAAATTGCTGACCCGTGTATCAACCAATCTTTGCATTTGCTTGTGTGCACATTATTACTCTGAAATTCATCAACAGTCAGGAGTGCTAGGGGCATCATATTGCAACAGTTGCATGTTCTACTCTGCTTCTGAAATGTCAAAGTGGAGCATGTTTATTGCTACCGTTCAGGCATGAAGCCTGTATCCATGATAAGAGTAGAACATGTAATCAAGTGCTTCATTTGACATGCATTCATTTCAGATGCAGCTTCTGCTATTCAAGAACATTTGAAGGCATTTCTTCGGCAGGTATTTTTGACACTGTGGGGAATTATTTATCAGGTTTAATACTGTTGATTACATGGGTTTCATTTTCTTTTGTGCATTTACCATATGAAAAACTTTATTTCCAAACCATCAATAACCTTGTCATTTTAAAACTTCCAGTCTGTGGTTTTCACAATATTGATTTGCTCGATTCAATCTTCAACATGCCTTGAATAATTTAGGCATAATTTTGTTAATACTTAAAGACATGAGGCGAGATTAATGTTAACAGCGTAGCTCCACCCACCCCTCCCCCAAAACAAGCAAGTCTATGAGTTTGGGGGAAAATAAAAATGCCAATAACTTTAAATCTAAATGTATCACCTGATTTTAACAGAGGTGGGATTAGTGCTGGTGGAATAGGAGTCAAACCTCTATCCAGGGAGCAGCCACTCATGTAAATAACTCGTGTTCTTATCCTTGATTTTTTTTTCTTTCAGTTCATTCTTTAGATCCAGCTGTCTAGGAAACCTAGTAGTTGAAAGGAGATACAAAATGCTGGAGTATCTCAGCAGGAGAGACAGCATCTCTGGAGAGAAGGAATGGGCAACATTTCGAGTCGAGATCCTTACTCAGTTGAAAGGAGATGTTGAGTACTAATTGGTTGAGCTAAGTTTATTTTCAATCTTTCCTGTGGACAGATATAACAGAAATGCTTCTTTGAGGAACAGAAACCAAAATAACAACCTCAGTTAGGGCAATACAGGCATGCAATTGTTGGAGCCGCTGCCTCACAGCACCAGAGACCATGGTTCAATTCTGACCTTGGGTACTAACTGTGTGCAGTTTTCATTTTCTCCCCGTGATCGCAGAGGTTTCTCCAGTTTCCTCCCACATTCCAAAGACATACAGATTTGTAGTTTAATTGGTGTCTGTAAAATTGACTCATTGGGGTCAGAGAGTGGGTGAGAAGTAGGATAACACAGTACCATTATGAACGGGTTATCAATGGTCATCATGGAATCGGTGAGCATAAAGGCCTGTTTCCATGCTTTAACTAAACTATAACAACTATAGAGCCCAGCCCATCCTCTGAGTATCATTCCTATATTTTCTCCATCCCATGATCTACTGCTGGTACTGCCTTTCCCACCACATTTTCTGCAGGTGATCCCTCCAATCTCCTCATGCTTCATTATCTCTCATGACATATTACACCTCTCATGATCTTTTCTAAAATTCCGCTCTCTCTCTAACCGTAAACCCATCATCAACATCTCAACATTTGTAATCCCACGCGTGCAGCGTCACCACTGACCAAGGACTCCTCTACTAACTCTGAAACAATTGACATGAATACAAAATGGAATTGACGGAGAACTCTAAACCCCATCTGCAGAAGAACATTAAAGGTCAAAGTTCCTCTATTGGACCGATCCCACAAATACTGATATTGATGTTGATATAGTTGATATAGTGGCATTGAACAGTTGAGCTTGCAAATTCCCAAACCTATATAGGAAACAACCATTTCACAACATTTATCGTTCATGTAGGTTTATTCTGTTTCTCTTGGCATAATGACGAGTCTCTAACAGTTGAGAAATCTTGTTAGATTTCACCTCTTCAAATGAAATAAACATGGCAGGAGTTAGTCAGCACTAGTCGGCATCATTCAGCTCTGGATGTAGCAGTGCTAATTACAAAACAAGCTCACAGCTTGCAAAAAAAAGAAGCTTCCACCTCAAGATACATGCTGTTAATCAAAAGCCACCTATCTCACTTACTTCTGCCACAAGGGAAGTATCAGGAGGATGCAAGAGATTAGGATGTAGGAAATGGAAGTATGAAGTGTCGACAGGAGAAATCACTGCAGCAAAGGACACTGACTGCTACCTGGCTTCATTTTATTTCAAGTGTCAAAAAAAAGTTTGCCTTCTGATAAGATTTTAACAAATCAAAAGAATAGTGCACATGGAAGTGATGATAGGTGATTTAGGACTTTGTGTACTGTGCTATAAGATACATGGAAAATTGGAATAGCATATGGAATGTTGAAGATAGACACAAAATGCTGGAGTATCTCAGCAGGTCAGGCAGCATCTCTGGAGAAAATGGCCGTTGTGGGTCGGGACCCTTCTTCAGACTGGAATATTGACCATTGGAAAGGAAGAGGGAAGTAATGCAAATCAAGGCAAAGAGGAAAATGGAGAAAGAGGTCAGGGGAAGCTCAATGAAGGATAAGGAAGGTCAAGGAGGAAAAGTCAATAGGAAAGAGAATCAGGCACTGAGGAAAAGGGCAGACAATCTCTAATGGCCCATAGTTGAATTCAAATTCTCTGGATTATTAGTTCAGTTATGTTGTCCCATAATAAGCTCGATGGCAGGCAGGTGTGTTTGCATTACTCTAGGAGCATTTCATCCCCAATGATTTTATTTAGAAGAGTCAGCCAGTTTGTGGACTTTAGATAAATAACTACGTCAGAAGATGGGGGAGGTGGGGACGGGCAAGCAATAACTTCTGCTCCTTCTTCTGTCAGCTAAGATTCATCTGTACCAGCATGCAGAATTTGTATCAGATATAGCAGTCATAAAAACATAATTCTCAATTTGCCAAAAGTACTGATGTAGAAGATCTAATTACAAATATTTATAGTAATCAAGTGCGTAGAGTCTACATTTAAAATATTTATTTCTGGTGCACAAATCACATTGTCTTGTTTATCCATTTTTGGTGTTGTTGGCTTACTGATGCTTCACATTTAAAATTGTCATTAAGTGTATTAATACCTTAATGACAAGTGTGTTATTGCCCTTACTTATCCATACACCTCTTCCAATTAATATAACCTTTCCAGTTGGACATTTTCTTTCATTTCAGGGCTTCTTGAAACATTTTTCTCATTCAATCTATAAACTGTATTTAGTGTGCACATTGCCATCACCTCTGCTTTGGGGAAAGACCAAATGTGAATCGGCTACTTGGTTTTCAGAACACGTTTGCTCAGTTCACAGATTTCCAATTGCATAATACTTTAAATCTCTGCGAGGTCCCAGGTTGTCCTCCCTGCCCTTGAACCCTTGCACTCAGTTAAAGTAGCTCAACAAAACTCAAGGGAATATCAGCTCATCTATTGATCAGATGCCAAACAAGTTTTTGGACTCAATGGTGAGCACGTCAATTTCAATCCTAATCATTATCGATTATTTTAATAATAATTGTCAGTGATGATTTACACCTTGTTATCTGTTTACACCTTGTTATCACCTTTAATTCTCCTTTAATGTACTCTATTCCCCTGTACCCACATACTTACATATTTTTTGTCATTCATCCTCTGCTGTCTCCCACCCTTCTCGCTATTAACGATTAAAACATGTTGGACCTTCAATTTATTCCAGTTCTGATGAGATGTTATCACTGAAACATTAATTATTTTAATTTTTTAAATTATTTTTGGCAGACTCAGTATTTTTATTCCTATTAACCTTAAGGTAATACAACATCAAGCAAAAATTAGTTCACCCAGTCAATTAAAGAAGAATAACAATGGCCCTCAATAGTGGGATCTCTGGGATGACCTTGTAGGGCCACCGTCTCAGCAAGCAAAACTCTGCCGATTCTTTATTTCTACTCTGTATGTAAAAGATGGAAACATTTTGATACTGAAATTCTGAGTGTACTGGTGGTTGATGAAGGGAAGATAGAGAGTGGGTCTGGAGGTATTAGTTGAAATTGGTGAATTCAGTGTTTATACCGTCACCGTGCCCGTCGGAAACCAGCAACACTGCGTCGCTAATGTTTTCAATGATAATAATAATAATAATGTTTATACCATATTGTTGTAGGCTACCTAGCTGAAACATGGGGTCTTGTTCTTTCAGTTAGTGTGTGGCTCCATTCTGTCAATAGAGGCAATGGCTTGAAAGGTCAGTATGTGAATTGGAAGGGGAGTTAAAATGGTTAGCTACCAAGAAATCCAGTAAGCCTTGGCGGACAGAGTGCATGAGTTTACTTGATATTCATTAATTTGATTGCTCAATCGTAAAAAAGATCAGAGAATGAAACTAAAAATCAAAATTGACTTACTGCCCAACATACAAGAATCCCTTTAAATTGCCGTCTCAAGCATAGAACCCAACTTCATGGAACTTGTACCTCAGGGGGTTAGTCATATATCAAACTGACAGCCAGGTAATTAAATTCACGCAATAAATAAGTTAGCTAAATTTGTTTTAAATCCCACTGAAAATATATTTGCTGAAACGTTTAAGGGGTTTGGCTATATTTATTGTTTTAATGTTAATAGCATTGTATGTGTATATTGAATGGTGTGATGTGTTTCGGAAGGCTGGCAATAGACATGCAAATGATAATGTCAGCCCAGTTTAACAGACCAGGAGTCAGCAAGCCTTCACTGCTGCAAAGGATGTCTAGCCAAAGGAGTCTAATGTTGGCTTGCTTATCCTTCCAGTGAATTTGGAGGACTTTGTGATTAATGTGATATGATGCGCATTTGACGGCTCTAACATATGATGAGCGTTTGACGGCACTGGGCCTGTATTCGCTGGAGTTTAGAAGAGTGAGGGGGGACCTCATTGAAACACACCGAATCGGGAAAGGCTTGGATATAGTGAATGTGGAGAGGATGTTTCCACTAGTGGGAAAGTCTGGGAGTAGAGGTCAAAGCCTCAGTATTAAAGGATATTCTTTTAGGAAGGAGGTTAGGATAAATCTCTTTAGTCAGAGGGTGGTGAATCTGTGGAATTCTTTACCACAGAAGGCTGTCAGTAGATATTCTTAAGGCAGAGATAGATAGATTCTGGATTAGTACAGGTGTCAGAGGTTATGGGGGAGAAGGCAGGAGAGGGTTAGGAGGCCATGATTGAATGGTGGAGTAGACTTGATGAGCTGAATGGCCTAATTCTGCTCATATCACTTATGACCTTATGACCTCTTGAATGCAAGGGTGGTATTCTTCAATGCCTTTGTATGCCTGCAAATCAAAGTGTCAGAAGAATATAGGAAGGCAGGGGTCTCGGCTTGGCAGCCAATAAGCTTTGTACCCATCTGAGGTCTCGACCTTCAAATACTTTTTCCTCATTCAATTGGAAGCTATTCTGATTCAGGAAAGGCAGAGCTAAATTTCATCCTGCCTTCATGTGAGGAAATTACGAGGCAGATACAGAAAATTAATTAAGGATGTGCTCAATACTGCCTCTAAGAAGTGTAAGTGTCACCAATTCCTGGGAGCCTATGGCCCCATAACACTTCAAAGTGGGGAACAAACATTTGGGGTGATATTGAGAAGCTCAAGGTTATTCATCTGGAGCACAAAGAAACCCTATATCAATTGGGCAAATAGTACACCATCTCACCAACTACCTACCTCCCTTCTTGCCTCTCTGTGGAAGAATTTGCAGTTCCCACATTGGCTTCATCGACCACTTCAGAATACGTTTTCTCGATCTCTGAAGGGGAGGAGGAGCACGGGGAGGAGGAGGAGGAGGAGGAGGAGGAGGAGGCATACAACAGTCATGTGGCTCTTAATGTTAATGGTGCTTGTGAATGTGGCATACAACGTGGACCTTTGCTTTATTTAAATTCATCAGATAAACAATGCATGAAGTGATTTGTTGCTTGCTAATTGTAGACTAATTTTATAATTGTAATCATACTTTATTAGCCAAGTATGTTTTGCAATAACCATATAACCATATAACCATATAACAATTACAGCACGGAAACAGGCCATCTCGGCCCTACAAGTCCATGCCGAACAAATTTTTTCCCCTTAGTCCCACCTGCCTGCATTCGTACCATAACCCTCCATTCCCTTCTCATCCATATGCCTATCCAATTTATTTTTAAATGATACTAATGAACCTGCCTCCACCACTTCCACTGGGAGCTCATTCCACACCGCCACCACTCTCTGCGTAAAGAAGTTCCCCCTCATATTACCCCTAAACTTCTGTCCCTTAATTCTGAAGTCATGTCCTCTTGTTTGAATCTTCCCTATTCTCAAAGGGAAAAGCTTGTCCACATCAACTCTGTCTATCCCTCTCATCATTTTAAAGACCTCTATCAGGTCCCCCCTTAACCTTCTGCGCTCCAGAGAATAAAGACCTAACTTATTCAACCTATCTCTGTAACTTAGTTGTTGAAACCCAGGCAACATTCTAGTAAATCTCCTCTATACTCTCTCTATTTTGTTGACATCCTTCCTATAATTGGGCGACCAAAATTGTACACCAACTCCAGATTTGGTCTCACCAATGCCTTGTACAATTTTAACATTACATCCCAGCTTCTATACTCAAATATACGAGGAATTTGATTTGCCATACAGTCATACTGATAAAAAGCAACAGAACACACAAAATACATTTTAACATAAACATCCACCCCAGTGACTCCTCCACATTCCTCACTGTGATGGAAAGCAAAAAAAAAGTTAAATCTCTTCCCTTCGTTCTCCTCCAGCGGTCGGGGGCGTCTAACTTTCCGTTGACAGGACAATCTTACTCCTGTAGCCGGCGGCGGGTCTCCTCATTGCGGCGATCAAGCTCCTAGATGGGGGGGGGGGACTCAACTCCCCCACGCCAGGCGATCTACCCTGGGTCGTGGTTAGTCGAACGTTGTGCGGTTTTGGAGCTTCCCGACTCGGTCCCTCCTGAGGCTGCAAGCTCCTTGATGTTAAAGTCCACAGGCCGCGTTTGGAGCGTCGATCCCAGGCAAGGAATCAGCTCCGATGGTAAGTCTACGCCTTGCGATGGGGCTCAAAGTAAGTCCCGAATAAGGCCTCCAGCTCCACGATGTTTGGCCGCAGGGCAACCGGAGATACGACCCAGAAAACAATTGCATCTCCAGCAAGGTAAGGGATTGATAAAAAGTTTTGCCTGACACCCCACCCCCGTCCATCCCCCACATAAAACAAATCAGAGAACATTAACACAAGCTTTTTAAACACACTAAAAACAAGGACAAACAGACTATTTAAGGCTGCCATTGAAGCACCACCCGGTGTTATAGTTTGTTTCCATTATCATTTTTGGCGACCAAATGATTAACTGGTAAACAGATTCAGGTTAACAATTCAATGTTTACAATACGCATACTGTCAGCTTAAACGCTCCTCAAGGCTTTGAAACCTACATCCAGATGCCAAGACAGCAACAGTACAGCGGGAGCCCAAAATCTATTCCATTAAATGATGTTCAAGTACAATCAGAGTAGTCAAACTAAGAGCACAGTAGTAGTTCAATAACTACAGTTAGAACACAGTAAGTGTACGATAAAACTGATTAAATCTTTCATGCTTATGGAAGTTTATTTGCCAATCGCAGCACTGTACCTTAGACCACACTGTGAAACTATCTGCAAAAGTAAACTTGCATTTTTGTTCAGAGAAAAGAAACTTGGAGCAAAGAAACTTGACATGCTGAGAAAAGATAAAGCAATTATCAAGCAAACAATGATGCCAGAGCGTGTTAATTAAACAGAAAAGTAAACAAATCACAGTGATTTATTTGTTAAAACATTTGATTCATGTTTTAACATGTTTTGCACTATCCATAATTTACATAATTCATGGAGATGCTCTCCACATCTACCCTGGAAATTTATGAATCACCTGTGGGTACAATCTCCCATAATGAGTGATGGGATTGCATTATTATTTCATTCAGCATTGAACACAGATTCTGCTGGAACCATTCTGGTTCATGCTGGATAGAACAACATACACTTTATCAAATGATTTTACTTCGGAGTCACGTGAGTGACTACGTGAAGAAGCCCACTAGGACGCATGCGTGTCATTGCGCTACACGCATCTGCAAACGTCAGACGCGGTGGAAGGACGTTCCCCCGCGGCGGCAATTTAAAAGCCGCTATCGCAGGTAAGGATTTACTCTGTGAACTTTTTCCCCTCTACAGAATGGAGAAAGGGAGAAAATCAAAGAGGGCTGCAATGAAGCTGGCCGGGGAGGACCGCGGAGCAGCGGACAGCCAGCCAAAGCAGCCATCGGCACCTAGATCACCCATAGTGGGATCACTAGTGCCCTGTGTAGCCGCCGCACCGGCCAAATCAACGCGGCCGGGCGGAAAGGCAAAACACAAGGCTAACAGAGTCGTGGAATCGGAGGAGTCCGACTCTGACACACCGCAGGAGACCAGCAATGAAGAACGCTGGACCCGAATGGAATGGTGTCTGGAGCATCTGCTCCAGCGGGACCGGCTCCGCGATTTGGAGTCAGATCCCTGTGGGCCCTATATCAAACCCACAGCACCACCTTTTCAAGGGCTGCACAATATCTCCACCCTTTCAGAGGGGAGCACCTCGAGTCTGTTCTGGGCTGACTTGGAAGAGGGGACCGCAGAAGAAAACACCAGTGTGCATGGGGTGCAGGGGAAAGAAAATTTACAGGATATGGTGGCAAGCTTCATGCAGCCAGACCAAACAGGGGCAAATCTGGAGCCTAAGCTTGCAGCAAGCATTGACTACATGTCACTGAACCAGCTACAGGAACAGGCTGTGCTGGATACAACAGGGAGACATTTAACACCAGCAACCTGCATTTCCCTGAATGTGCCAATTGTAAACAGCTGCATCTAGAAGCACATCGGGCCAGGCGTCAGAAGCATGGATGTGAAGCTTCAAAAAGTCCTGAAATTACTAACTTCAGGAATAACCTCTTTTGCCCGTACGGTGGACACCACGGCCATGTCCCAAGACCAACAGGACGTGTTGGCACTTCTATGCAACACACAGCACGAACTAAATAGCATTAGAAAAAGTGCCATACAGCCAACGCTGAATCCAAAATTCGTGGGGCTGTGTAAGTCTGGAGCCACCAAACCATCCATTCTCCTGTTCGGAGGCAACTTGTCAAAGCAGGTAAAAGAGTTGGACGAAGAGGCCAAAACTTTGGGGTTAATTAAAGGATCTACCCACCCTGCTAAAATCCACCATAGCCTACGACATCACCCCTACGCACCCACTGGCAGAACTGGTGAAAGTTTGAGGGCTCGGGACTTTCCACATGAGTCTTTTTTAGGCCATGGCCCAGGCCGACCCTCCTGGAAGATGCGGGAAACCCCAAGAACACCAGCAACCAACCCGAAGAGCCAACCACCAGCACAACAACGAAAGAACTTCAGGAAGAAGTATTCCTGCCACTGGTAACAATGGAGGTAGGTGGGTCTGGTTCCCCAAATAATATGGGAAGCATGGAGGTTGGGGGAAGACTGTATTGGTTTTTAAATGCATGGAGCATGCTAACATCCGATACTTACGTCTTAAGCAGTATCCAGGGATATGCCATAGAATTTGTACACCAAAACAGCCCTCCAGTTCAACACAAACCAAACCGAGAATTTGTGCTTTCTGATAGGGAAAAAACAGAAGCACAAGTTGAACTGGAGCGACTTTACATAAAAGGTGTAATTCAGACAACACAACACAAACCATTAGAATTTGTGTCCAATATATTTACTAAAACCAAAAAAAGATGGTGGTTGTCGCATCATCATAGATCTGACAAAATTGAATACATTTGTACAATATATTCACTTAAAAATGGAAACCTTTGTTACTGCTAAACAACTAATTTCCAAAGGGTACTTCATGGCTAGCATCGATTTAAAAGATGCATACTATTCAGTACCCATATGAGGTGACCACAGACATTACTTAAAATTTAACTGGATGTGACAATCCTGACAATATAAAGCACTGCCAAATGGGCTAACATCAGCCCCCAGGCTGTTCACAAAAAATTTAAAACCAGCCCTAGCATTTCTACGCAAACGCAAACATATGGTTATGGCATATTTGGATGACATACTCATTGTGGGCATAACTTTGGAATTGGCCATACTAACTGTAACAGCCACAAAACAGTTGTTTGAAAAACTGGGATTTATTATCCATCCAATTAAATCTAAACTAACACCGTCCACTACTATGGACTGCTTGGGATTCACCATTGATTCAGTTCACATGACGGTGACACTACCTAAGAGAAAGGCCAGAGAAATAATAGAGGTTTGTAACAACCTCATTGACATCACAAATCCATCCAAGCCAAAACTGAGCTAAAGTGGTGGATCGATAATATCTGGCTTTGTTCCAACCCTATCATTGTCAGTAACCCTTCGGTGGTACTACAAATGGATGCCAGTGCACTAGGGTGGGGAGCCACCAATACCATCACCAGCTGTGGAGGTAGATGGACAGTACAGGAGGCATCTTTTTTACTGACACTGGGCATAAATTACTTGGAAATGTTGGGAGCATTTCATGGATTTAAGTCATATTGTACAGAAACTCACCACCAGCATGTTAGATTACAAATAGACAATACCACTGTGGTAGCATACATCAACCACATGGGCGGCAACAAATCGATATCATGTGACAATCTCGCTAATTCAATTTGGCAATGGTGCATCCAGAGAAATATTTGGATATCAGCCACTTACCTACCAGGGAGACTAAATTTAGTGGCAGACACCAGGTCACGCAAATTTAATGAAAACACCGAATGGATGTTAAACAAAACAGTGTTTGCTGAAATCACAGCAAAATACGGGAAACCGGATATCGATCTTTTCGCGTCCAGACTAAACAACCAGATATCTAACTATGTTTCATGGGAACCAGACCCTGGGGCAGCGGCAATAGATGCATTTTCACTGCATTGGGGGAAATGGTTTATCTACGCATTCCCTCCCTTCTGCCTCATCAGTCGGGTATTAAGGAAAATACGACAAGACTCTGCGTCTGGTATTTTGATAGTACCTGACTGGCCCACACAACCATGGTTCCCAGTGGTGCTAAACATGGTATCAGAACCATGTACGACAATCCCACACAGACCAGATCTACTTCTACATCCCGTGACAGGGGATAGCCATCCAAGACATAAAAGCTTGAACCTGTTAATTTGTAGAATTTAAAGATACCACTTCTACAACTGGGACTCATGGACCAAACAGTAAACATCATCTCGGCGGCTCAAAGAGAATCGACAAAGAAACAATATCTGGTCTACATAAGGAAGTGGGGAAAATACTGCCAAAAGAACAAAATCACCAACAGGAATATGAACATCCCATCTGTTTTGGAATATCTGGCAGGCCTACACTATGATGAAGGGCTCAGCTACAGTGCCATCAACAGCGCCAGAAGTGCCCTGTCGACATACTTATGGCAAGGGACAGAGCGTTACACGGTAGGGACTCACCCCCTCATAACCAAGCTCATGAGGAGAATTTTTAACACTAACCCCCCTAAAACCAGGTGCTCCCATATATGGGATGTAACGATTGTCCTGAAAACACTCAGGAACTGGTCACCAGCAGTGACCCTGTCCTTACATAGACTTACATTAAAAACAGTCATGTTGATGGCATTGGTTACGGCTTCGAGGTTCCAGTCACTGCAAAAACTTAGACTGGACAACATGACCTCCTCGCCAGACAATATCACATTTCATATTTTCGAACTGGTGAAACAAAACAGACAGGGATCGGCAGGCCTCAACATCCAATTCAGGTCATACCCTGCAGATGACCGCCTCTGTATAGTAAAACATCTATTACTATACATAGAGAAAACTAAAAACCTGAGAGGCAATGAGAAGGGACTGCTGATCAGCCACAAGAAACCTCACAAAAAAGTGAAGGTCCAGACAATCTCGAGATGGCTGAAACAGGTACTGACGCAGGCTGGGGTGGATACTAATGTGTTCAAATCTCATTCCACCAGGGTCGCAGCTACATCAGCAGCAGTACGACTGGATGTGCCCATGGACCAAGTCCTCGAAGCAGCAGGATGGTCAGGGGAAAGAACTTTCCAGTTATTTTATAACAAACCAGTGAGGGAAACTGGAACATTTGCAGAAAGAATTTTAAATTCTGTAAATTGATTAAAACCCATAAATAGGGTTATATTTGTGTTAATAAATTTTATGATTTCAATAACGAATACAATTATGTTAACACTATTCCTCCCACAGTCAAGGCAGACGTGTGCATGGACGTTTCCACGGCATGAAATCACAGAGCTTTGAAGTCTTCATGTAGTCACTCACGTGACTCCGAAGTAAAATAGTAAGATTAAACGAGAACTTACCAGTTTGAAGTTTGATCTGTATTTTATGAGGAGTTATGATGAGGGATTACGTGCCCTCCGCTCCCACCCAGATCATATACTTAACTGGTACCTCTTCTCTAATCTTACTATGTTTAGTCATTACAGTTATCTGTGATCTCACACCGCTGCTTTGAAGAATGACACGCATGCGTCCTAGCGGGCTTCTTCACGTAATCCCTCATCGTAACTCCTCATAAAATACAGATCAAACTTCAAACTGGTAAGTTCTCGTTTAATCTTACTATTAAAGGTCATTTGGCCTAATAGTCTCCACACAAACTTCTGCATGACATTTTTCATCTCAATGCATCAAAATATTCTGATTGTTTCCCTTCAGTGTTTATTGGACTTTCCCTTATACATATCCATGTCATAGTTTCCAAAATAACAGGAAAAATCATGCAATATCACAGCTGGAACTGTGATGGAAACATTCCCAGATGAAAAAAGACACACTTATTCAGTTGATGTAAATATTTGAGCAAAAAATATGATCTTACCAAACAGGGGATGGTCAATAAATGTTAAACAAGCCAGTTGTGCCCATGTGCTCTGTTTGGGAATACAAAGTTAAAAGGATAAACTCCAGCATAATTTCAACACCTCAGACGTTATGAGAAATGATCAAATGTGCAGAAAAGATATTGACACAAACTTTTTCATAACTTAGCTCTGTTTTCATTTACAAGATTTTTTCTAAACAAAAAACAACGGGATTCCGACTGATTTTTACTATTTTCAACACCATATCTAAAGTAGAAACAAAGAACTGCAGATGCTAGTTTACACAAAAGGACACAACGTTCTTGAGCAACTCAGTGGGTCAGGCAGCATCTCTGAAGAACATGGATTGGTGACTTTTCAGGTCAGGACCCTTCTTCATATTCAGTTCCAAATGTTACCGATCAATTTTCTCGAGAGATACTGTCTGATCCACCGAGTTTATCCAGCACTTTGTGTCCAACTGTATTGAAAGTACTTATCTTGCATCAATCAACATTAATAGAAGCAAATTGGCAATATTTGTTTAAAATGCATTCTCTCTGATTATGTTGGTAATCTTCAACACTTGTCCACTCTGGAGTTTGAGCAGTTAGGAGGAGACACTTGTCAGATACCGGAGTATATTTGGCTCAACGTTGATGCCTGCCTGCTTGGCATTTAAAAAAAAGTTAAAATGGCACTTTGTTTCTGCAAAAACAATAGTAACTACTTTTACTGTGAAGCCCCTGTCCCACAGGCAATTTGTTTGGTGACTACAGGTGACTAGGCTGTCGCCACAAGGTCGCGGGGTGGCGCCTGTACGGTCGTGAGTAATCTCCACAAGTCGCGTAAAGAGTCATAACGTTTTTCTGGTCGCCACTGGATTTTGAAATGTTCAACATTTTTGGTGACTGTGGGCTTTACGTAGCTTGTCTTCTCCTGTCATATGTGCTGTCATAGGTTGTCGCCAAAATGATGCATGTTGTCACCAGGTGATGTTGGTTATCGCCAGGTGCTAACCGGTGAATTCCATTGGCGACTTCCTACGTCAACCAATGTCAACCGGCGACAGGTACTGGCGCCTGAATTGTTTTCAGTGTCTTCAGTTGTCGCCGACAGGGTCATTGCTTGTCATAGCTTGTCATGAGTGGACGTAAGTTGATTTTGGTTGTTTTAGGTTGTCGCCTGTGTGGTGGTAGGTTGTCATAGGTGTGGTCGTAGGTGGACATCCTAATGGGTCACCGGTTGTCGGTAGCTTGCCATAGCTTGACGTTGACTAAGTGGTAAGTTGTCGTAGCTTGTCGTAGCTTGTCATAGACATTGTCGTAGCGGGGGGTCCAGTCGCTGCTTTTTTCAGCGACTTGCTACGACCATGACAGTCACCAGCAGTCACCGCAAAAATGGCCTAAGTGGAACAGGGCCTTGTAACATCTTTTAATCCTCTCTAAACTTGAGGCTAGTAACCATTGTTTCCAAAATAAAGCAAGAAACTGCATCAAAGCTGCAGCATTTAAATAATGATTCAAGTAAAGGGGAAGGCCAGGATCAGGTTTGGCTTGGAGATGCGGGTTGGAAAAAAGAGCAGGCACCATGCATCAGATTAAAGCATCAGATGTGGGAATCTGAGACAACAATTGGAAGGTTCAGAACCTCCTCACAACTGTCTTTAAGAAAGACAACCATAATACAGTCCCTTAACTTACACGTAAGCAGGCATTTCTATTCCAGATAAGGCCTGACGCCCACATGTAGGTGTTTAAAAATTGTTGTAGAAATATAATAGAATGATTACACAAAAACTTACCGTTTGAGGTTTGAATTTTATTTGATGAGAACTTGAAGTGAGGGATTACGTGAAGAGAGCGCCAGCCCGCATGCGTGTCAATCTTCAGAGCAACTGTATGAAGCACAGACCACTTGCACAAACTTAAACTAAGGAAAGATTAATAACCGTTGAGTTACCGAATGATCTTTATGAGATTCAGGGTTTGGAGTGGAGGGCATGTGATCCCTCACTTCAACTTTTCATAAAATAAAGATCAAACCTCAAACGGTAAGTTTTCGTTTGATCTTTCTATTTTATATCGAAGTCACGTGAGTGACTACATGAAGCCTTCAAAGCTCTGTGATTTCATGCAGTAACCCAATCTGTGTGTGAAACACTTAAACAGATAAACGATAAATAGTAGAAAAGACATGGGTTATTAACAACATGATGCTAACTTGCATACATGGCCATTGCCCTTAATCGGACCACAGTCCCAATTGGCGTTGAGTTAGCCAATAACTCATGCAACACTGTTTAAAATTCCATCTGCAATCATCCATGCATATTCAACCAATTTCCATAACTTCTGAAAGCGCACTATGTAAGTCTACTGCTGTTGCAAGAAGATGACCAAATGGGAATATCCATTCTATTGGCTGCTAATGAGCCATCAGCAATCTCTTGAGAAAACTATAAATACCAATGAAGAAACTATCCTTCATCTCATAGGTACTAGCAAGCTCAGTGTACCTGTATACATAATTACACCCCCAATCTCCGATCTGGTAGGTATGCTGTCAACTCCAAATTGTACGGAACCATGCCCATTTTGCTTTATGACATCATTCCCATAACAAGCGACCCTCATGTCAGTTATGACCCAGAGACCGAACCAGAGATTGAGTAAAGACTGTGTTCTTTGTGCTGAAATCAATTGCTAAAAGCATAATCAACTTAAAAGATAATGCTCCCATTAGGAATACAGTAGATGAATATCTGCATAATAATTTATTGATATACATTCCACACTACTATGAGTCTAGGCTTTTAGAGCGGTCATATAAAAGACACCTTGCATAACGTTAGTCAACAGCTGGTGAAAACCAATCATTTATTGTCCCACTTATGGTAGCTGCCCAAGAAATAGGCTGAACTAGCCATCACTCGTGACCGAGT
Organism: Leucoraja erinaceus; assembly: GCF_028641065.1. Lineage (NCBI taxonomy): Eukaryota > Metazoa > Chordata > Chondrichthyes > Rajiformes > Rajidae > Leucoraja > Leucoraja erinaceus. Next base: position 129,542,950 of record NC_073377.1, on the reverse strand, counting down.
AAATAGGAGCTTCTTTCAGCTGCCTTTACCATGGACACCCTGAATGAGTAGTCAAAATTTGCACTATTACATTTCATCTTGCCTCAATATCATAAGAGGCATCTACTGATAAAACCCCTGAGTCTTATCAGCTACAAATTTTGCATGCCATCTATAAACTCCATGGCACAATGCCCTTTTGATCTGAGTAGGGCAGGATTAGGTTTAGAATCTTTGTAAATAGCCTAGGCCAGAAGACAAACCCAAGGTAGAGTCTAAACTTTCCACCACTGGCTTTGTTATCAAACACCAGTTATATCTGTGCCTCTCGTGTATAGATATGGCAAAGTATGCATCTTCAAGATCGATTGAGGCCCTAATTCTCTGAATCAGCTAAATTGCTGAAAGACAATTATCCATCTTAAACTGGGTAATCAAACACATGATCAGACTAGCCAAATCCTAACCTGATTTGGCATGCTCCACATTTCTGCAACCTTGAGAAATATCAGAAATATACCCCTCTTGTTCTTGGGCAAACTACTCATCCTTTGTGAGACGTCTCTGATTCCACTTGGATAACCATCGTTTCCTCTATAGACCGTACGGATGGAAATTTTTTGGCTTCTCTTGCCGCGGAAGATGCATTTATCATTTTATTATTTATTTTGCTCATAACGTATAATCAGATCCTTATGACTAGAGCTGAAACACAACATCCACTTGATGTGGGGATATGAGTTCCCTGTCAACTCTTGACTGTCAGCGTCACCACGAATCCTCAACCTTCTTCCTCAGAGTGGAAAAATGCCGCTATTTTTTATCCCGCCAGCTCCTTATGGAGCCTCCAAGGCGGCAGCTGCACAAGCTGTGCCAGCTTCTTCGGGCCCGCTGCCCCAATTTTTGGAGCAGCAGCCCGTTCCAGAAAGAACATTTTCCCCTTACCTGTTAGAGCAGTTTTAAACTGCTCCGATTCTCAAACCATGCGTCGATGTATTGACACGCATACGGGCTGGCGGGCTCTTCACGTAGTCACTCACGTGACTTTGATATAAAATTGCATGGTGAATGATATTGTTACTGCAAACCCAGTAGTATTCATGCACTTTGTGGAACACTGTACAAGTTTCCAATAGCAATTGAATTTAAGTTTAGACTAATATAGAACATAAAATAAATTGCTATTTGATGCAATTTAATGGGACAGTTTCATATGTGGCCAGTTTAGGGTTAATGTGAATTCATTTCACTTTATATCATCAGGTTCAACAGATATTCTAAGTTCTGATAGGGCAACGGCAGTTTAATTCAGAATTCAGAAGCAATTTTCTCCTAAAAAGGAAGGAAAAGACAGCGTTCATAACAGTGGTTGATTTTTCTTGGGTAAAGTTATCACAGTACAAGGAAATGGAATTGAGTGACTTTGATGAGTTGTGATTTTATTGAATATTGTCCTATTTGATTGTTCCTGTGAAGTAATGGATTGTGAACTCTACCATAAATATAACATTAGCCTTGTAAGGACTTGTCTATCTGCTGCTCTCTGGGTGGGCTCTGCTCGTCTTCTAGAGTTTTGAATTTTCGATCAAATTTGAGGAGACATATTTAGATTGGATTTTTGATGATGGACCTGTTAAAGCACACACAGTACGGAAGGATGCAAGCAATCTAACCCAGAAAATCATCTTGTCATAAGTGGGATAGACACAAAAAGCTGGAGTAAATCAACGGATCAGACAGCAACTCTGGAGAAAAACAATAGGTGTCGATTCAGGTCGAGACCTTTCTTCAAACTGAGAGTCAGGGGAAAGGGAAATGAGAGATATATAAGGTAAATAGAACACGTGAATGAATAATATGCAAAAAGCCACGATGATCAGAGAAATGTGGAGCCCACAAATCTCCATTGTTGGCTGTGTGGTAGATGCTAACGAGTTATACAAACAGTGAAACCCAACAGGGTGACAGTGAAACTAGTACGATGACTAGGTTGGGGGATGGATGGGCAGAGAGAGATGGAGAGAGAGGGGATGCAAGGATTATTTCAAGTTAGAGAAATCAATATTCATACCGCTAGCTTTTCAGTTGCCAAATTAAATGTGAGGTGCTGTTCCTCCAATTTGTGTTTGGCCTCACTCTGACACTAGAGGATGCCCAGGACAGAAAGGTTAGTATCGGAATGGGAAGGGGATATAAAGTGTTTGGCAACAGGGAGATCAAATAGGCCCAGTCAAACTTAGCGAAGATGTTCAGTAAAACAATTGTCTGTGCTTGGTCTTGCCGATTTGCTCAGTTAACAGTATTTCAATGTATTTTTTATTTATTTTTTGACGAGGTATGTGTGTGTGGGGGGGGCAAACTTTTAAAATCTTTCCCTAATCACCAACCGTCGCGGATCATAGTCATACAGCATGAAAGCAGGCCTGCTTTGCTGCTGCTGCTGCTTTGCTCCCATGCTGACCAACTGCGGGTCTGCGGATGCGACCCCGCGCGGCTCACGCTGCAACGGCGAATTCTCCCGCCCGTGTTGCGGGGTTGAAGAGCTCCTGGAGCGGGGCCTAACACCACTGCCACGCGCGGCTGGAACGGCCGCGGGACTTTGCGAGCGCACACCGGGGGCTCCAACACCAAGACCCGGTGTGCGACCTCGCACCACCCGGCGTGGCTTCAATGGCCGCCGGACAATCGCCATCGCCAGCCGGGGGCTTTTGACTTTGACTGTGACATCGGGGGGGGGGGGGGGGAGTGCAGTGGAGAGATAAGTTTTTTTGGCCTTCCATCACAGCTATGTGATGGATGTTTATGTTAAATGTAATTATGTTGTGTCTGGGGTCTATTTGTGGGTAATGTATGGCTGCAGAAACGGCATTTCGTTTGGACCCCCAGGGGTCCAAATGACAATTAAATTGACTCTTGACTCTCTTGACATTTTCCCTGTCGGGTCTCCATTGCCATTGGGGCTGAGCAACGTGGAGCGGCCTCCACTGGAACGACCTGGGGCTTCAGTCGCGGAGCTGCGGACTTACCCACCATCGCGGAGCTGGCCGAGTTCGGAGCAGGTGGAGCTGTGGTGGCGCTCGGCGGCGACCCGACCCCTGGAGATTCGGAGGCTCCAACTGCAGGTCTGGTGGGCAGAAACACTGGGAGCCCGTGGGTCCCTGCTGGGAGACCGCTTTTCTGGGGCTTCCGCAATGGCGACTTCTCCTGCCCGAGTTGCAGGGTCGAAGAGTACCTGGAGCGGGGACACTTACCATCGCCCCGCGCGGCTTTGAATGGCTGTGGGACTTTGCTAGCGCCCGCTGGGGGCTCCAACAACAAGACCCGGAGCGCGGCCTTGCATCATCCGGCGCGGCGTTAATGGCCGCGGGACAATTACCATTGCCCGCTGGGGGCTTTGACTCTTACATTGGGAGGGGAATGGGGAGTGCAGGGGAGAGATAGGTTTTTGCCTTCCATCACAGTGAGGAGGATATGTGCTGTGATGGATGTCTACATAAATTGTGTTGTGTCTTGGGTCTTTTTCTTGTGTGTATGACTGCAGAAACAACATTTCATTTGAACCTCTATGACAAATAAAAATGTATTGTTGTATTGTATTGTAATGGTAGTGGAAGGTAAGAACTTTTTTTCACACAGTTTTATTCCACCAAGGAGGTCTTACCTTCCACTACCTGCAACCTCCGGCAACTGCCTTCAACTAGCATCGCAACTGGCTTCAACTAAAAAAATACCGATTTTTAAAACGGCAACCTATTTTTAGTTGCGGCCGTTTTTGAATTTTTTTAACTAATCGCCGGAACATAGAAGAAGTGGAAACCACTTTCGACCATTAGGGAGACTGACAAAAACCTCCGGGAACCTCACGGAAACCTTGGTTGGGGCGCAAAGTCTCCAGAGGTTTCCGTTCAGGTTTCCTAAGTGGGACAGGGGCATTAGATCACTCTGCTCTACAACACTCCCTAGACCCTGCCATTCACTGTGTAGGTCCTGACCTGGTTTGACTTTCCAAAATCCCACACCTTGCACTTCTCTGCATTAAACTCCATTAAACCTTCCTCAGCCCATTTGCCCAACCGATCAATATCCTGTATTAATGTTTGACACCCTTTCACGGTATCTATAATACATTTTAATGACATCCACAAGCTTATACTTCACAAGCTCATGTCTTCTACATTCTCACCCAAATCATCGATATGAAACATAAACAGCAATGGGCCCTGTACCAATCCCCGAGGCACACCATAGGTCCCAGTAGACATAAAATTCAGGAGTAACTCAGCGGGACAGGCAGCATCTCTGTAGAGAAGGAAGAGGTGATATTTCAGGTTGAGACCTTTCTTCTCGATTTAAACCAGCATCTGCAGTTCTTTCTTACACAATAGCTCACAGGCCACCATTCTAAAAAGACAAACCTCCACCATTACCTTCTGCTCTCTCCTTCTGATGCCAATTCTCTATTCAGTCAGATAACTCTCACTGGATCTCATATAACCATAAAACCATATAACAATTACAGCACGGAAACAGGCCAACTCGGCCCTTCTAGTCCGTGCTGAACACTTATTCTCCCCTAGTCCCATCTACCTGCACTCAGACCATAACCTTGATTCCTTTCCCGTCCATATACCTATCCAATTTATTTTTAAATGATAAAATCGAACCTGCCTCCACCACTTCCACTGGAAGCTCATTCCACACAGCTACCATTCTCTGAGTAAAGAAGTTCCCCTTCATGTTACCCCTAAACGTCTGTCCCTTAATTCTGAAGTCATGTCCTCTTGTTTGAATCTTCCCTACTCTCAATGGGAAAAGCTTATCCACGTCAATTCTGTCTATCCCTCTCATCATTTTAAATACCTCTATCAAGTCCCCCCTTAACCTTCTGCGTTCCAAAGAATAAAGACCTAACTTGTTCAACCTCTCTCTGTAACTTAGTTGCTGAAACCCAGGCAACATTCTAGTAAATCTCCTCTGTACTCTCTCTATTTTGTTGACATCCTTCCTATAATTAGGCGACCAAAATTGTACATCATACTCCAGAATTGGCCTCCCCCATGCCTTGTACAATTTTAACATTGCATCCCAACTTCTATACTCAATGCTCTGATTAATAAAGGCCAGCACAACAAAAGCTTTCTTTACCAACCTATCTACATGAGATTCCACCTTCAGGGAACTATGCACAGTTATTCCTAGATCCCCCTGTTAAACTGCATTCCTCAATGCACTACCATTTACCACTTACTTCCTATTTTGATTTGTCCTTCACACTGTAGCACTTCACACTTATCTGCATTAAACTCCATCTGCCATCTTTCAACCCACTCTTCCAAATGGCCTAAATCTCTCTGTAGACTTTGAAAATCGACTTCATTATCCACAACACCACCTATCTTAGTATCGTCTGCATGCTTACTAATCCAATTTACCACACCTTCATCCAGATCATTGATGGACATGACAAACAACAGTGGACAGATCCATGTAGCACCTCACTAGTCACCGGCCTCCAAACTGACAAACAGCCATCTACCATTACTCTCTGGCATCTCCCATTCAGCCACTGTTGAATCCATCTTGCTACTCAACCATTAATACCCAACAATTGAACCTTCTTAACCAACCTTCCATGAGGAACCTTGTCAAAGGCCTTACTGAAGTCCATATAGACAACATCCACTGCTTTACCCTCATCAATTTCCCCTCTTCAAAAAATTCAAGAAGATTAGTCAAACATGACCTTCCAGGCACAAATCCATATTGACTGTTCCTAATCAGACCCTGTTTATCCAGATACTTATATATATCATCTCTAAGTATCCTTTCCATTAATTTGGCCACCACTGAAGTCAAACTAACAGGTCTATAATTGCTAGGTTTACTCTTAGAACCCTTTTTAAACAATGGAACAACATGCGCAATATGCCAATCCTCCGACACTATTCCCGTTTCTAATGACAATTGAAATATTTCTGTCATAGCCCCTGCCATTTCTACACTAACTTCCCTCAATGTCCTAGGTAATATCCTGTCAGGAACTGGAAACTTATACACTTTTATATTTTTCAAAAGTGTCAGTACTTCCTCTTCTTTGAACCTCATAGTTTCCATAGCTACTCTACTCACATAATTCAATATCCTTCTCCTTGGTGAATACCGAAGATAGAAAATGTTCAATAGCTCCCCCATCTCTTTTGGCTCTGCAGATAGCTGTCCATTCTGACTCTCTGATGGACCAATTTTATCCCTTGTTATCCTTTTGCTATTAATATAGCTGTAGACAACCTTTGGATTTACTTTCACCTTACTTGCCAAAGCAACCTCATATCTTCTTTTAGCTTTACTAATTTCTTTCTTAAGATTCTTTTTACATTATTTATACTCCTCAAGCACCTCATTTACTCCATGCTACCTATAATTATTGTAGATCTCTCTCTTTTGCCGAACCAAGTGGGCAATAACCCTTGAAAACCAACGCTCTTTCAATTTTTACTATTTCCTTTCAACCGAACAGGGACATAAAGATTCTGTACTCTTAAAATGTCATCTTTAAATGTCCACCATTTCTCCTCCACATCCTTCCAATCAAACAAAATGTCCCAATTCACTCCTTTTAAATCCTTTTGCATCTCCTCTCCTTTCTCCAATCAAAAATCTCAACCCTAGGTCTAGTTCTGACCCTCTCCATAATTATATTGAAACTAATGATATTGTGATCACTGGACCCAAAGTTTTCCCCAACACATACCTCTGCCACCTGATCTGTCTCATTTCCTAACAGGAGGTCCAGCACTGCCCCTTCTCCAGTAGGTACCTCTATGTATTGCTGCCCTGCACACATTTTACAAACTCCATCCAGCCCATCTACAGAATGTGTTTCCCAGTCTATGTGTGGAAGATTGAAATCTCCCACAATCACTACCTTGTGCTTACTACTAATATCTGCGATCTCATTACATATTTGCTCTTCCAATTCTCGCTCTCATTAGGCGGTCTATAATACACCCCTATAAGTGTTGCTACACCTTTCCCATTTCTCAGTTCCACCGAAATAGCCTCCCTAGACGAGCCCTGTAATCTATCCTGCCAAAGCACTGCTGTAATATCTTCCCTGACAAGCAATGCAACACCTCCCCCTCTTGCCCCTCCAATTCTATCACAATTGAAGCAACAAAATCCTGGAATATTTAGTTTCCAATCACAGCCCTCCTGCAACCATGTTTCACTGATCGCCACAACATCATACTTCCAGGTGTCAATCCAGGCTCTAAGCTCATCCACCTTTCTTACAATGCTCCTAGCATTAAAATAAACACATTTAAGAAACCTACCCCCTTGTATTCTCTGTTTATTATATTTTTCTTCTTTCTCCCCTACATTTTGGGTCAGAGTGCTACCCTTCTCTGCCTCCTGCCTGACACACTGTCTACTAGCTTTCCCTATTTGAGTCCCTCTCCCCAACCGTTCTAGTTTAAAGTCTCCGCAGTAGCCTTTGCAAATCTCCCCGCCAGGATATTGGTCCCCCTCGGGTTCAAGTACAACCCATCCTTTTTGTGCAGTTCGCACCTTCCACAAAAGAGGTCCCAATGATCCAGAAACATGAATCCCTGCACTCTGCACCAGCCCTTCAGCCACGCATTTATCCTCCACCTCGCTCCGTTCCTACTCTCACTGTCGTGTGGCATGGGCAGCATTCCCGAGATTGTTACCTTTATGGTCCTTCTCTTTAACTCTCCTCCTAACTCCCTAAATTCTCCTTTCAGGACCACTTCTCTTTTTCTACCTATGTCATTGGTACCTATATGTATCATGACCTCGGGCTCCTCTCCCTCCCATTTCAGGATATCTTTGACACGTTCAGACACATCCCAGAACCTGGCACCAGGGAGGCAAACTACCATCCAGGTCTCCCGACTGCGTCCACAGAATCATCTGTCTGACACCCTAACTATAGAGTCCCCTATTACTAATGCCCTCCTCTTCTTTTCCTTACCCTTCTGAGCAACAGGACCGGTCTCTGTACCGGAGGCCTGGTCGCTGTTGCTACCCCCAGATAGGCTGTCCCCCCCAACAGTACTCAAATAGGAGTATTTATTGTCAAGTTGTACAGCCACCGGGGTACTCTCTGGTCCCTCCCTGTGCCCTTGTCCCTCCTAACCGTGACCCACTTGTCTGCATTCCCATGGTCTTGGAGTGACCACCTCTCTGTAACTATGTAACTCTCAATGACTTCCTCACTCTCCCTGACCATACGGAGGTCATCGAGCTGCTGCTCCAGGTTCCTAATACGGTCCCTTAAGAGCCCCATCTCGACGCACCTGGCGCAGATGTGGACGTCTGGAAGGCTATCAGATTCCTTGACCTCCCACATCTGACATCCAGAACAGTAAACTGCCCTGGCCATCATTCTCCCCCCTTACCTAGGATACAATACAAAGTACAATATAATACAATACAAACTGCTGGAGGAAATCAGCAGGGATCTGACCCCCAATCAGCTGCTCCCTCTTGTCTGCTTCCACCAATTAGTGGCTTCCTCAAGCCCACTTGTTTTGAAATGTGAATGGAACGTTGCGGATTTTGGCCGCTCCGCCGCCTCTCGGGCCTCTGTAAGCAACAAGCCCCGCGCTCGGGTTTTATCCCTACCGCTCGGGTGTAGCTCCTCCCTCTGTGACCGCTCCGACGGCTCTCGGGCCTCTGCGATCCTGTGCGATCTAACCTGGATCCCATGTCATCCAAACCCAAATTTTTTTTTAATGCGACGTTGAGGCCAAACCACTCAGTTCAGATTTTTTTTAAAATAATGGACCAAGCCATCTGACATGAATTTATTTATCATCATTTGTCTGAGTCCTTGCTGTTTAGACTTGTTCAAACTGACTTGTCCTTTTCTGTGAATGAATCTACTTTTTTATTCAATGTGACCTCGTAAAATAAGAATTACAAATCAAAAAAGAAAAAATTACAATTGCCAATTAGTAAATCAGCCTGAAAAAGGGTCCCAATCCAAAACGCCACCTGTTCATACAGATACTGCCTAACGAATTGAGTTCTGCCAGTTTTGCTCAAGATTCGAGCATCTGCAGGTCCTTGCATATCCTGTTGTCAGCTATAGGGAGAGGTTGAGCTCTAGGGAGAGGTTAATTATGCTGGGACTCTATTCCCTGGAGTGCAGCAGGAGGATGAGGGGTGATTTTGTGGAATTGTATAAAATCATGAGATGAATAGATTGGGTAGATGCACAGAATTTCTTGCCCAGAGTAGGTGAATCGAGGACCAGAGGACATAGGATTAAAGCAAAGGGGAAGATATTTAATTGGAATCTGGGGGGCAACTTTTCGACACAAAGGGTGGTGGATGTATGGAACAAGCTGCCAGAAGAGGTAGTTGAGGCAGGGACTATCCCAAGCAGTTTTGCAGGTACATGAATACATGGATAGGACAGGTTTGGAGGGATATGGACCAAAAGCAGGTAGGTGGGGCTAGTATAGCTGGGACATGTTGGCCGGTGTGGGCAAGTTGCACTGAAGGGCCTGTTTCCACACTGTATCGCTCTATGACTATGACTATGACTATGACTCTAAGTTCTATTTAGCTATTAATGGCTGGACTTAAGCATAAGCATGCCAAAATATTAACATCAGCTCAGGATCCTCCCTTCAAAAAATCCTTAAAATTAATGAATGATGGGGCAACACAGACACTTATAGTGCCAAAGACCTAAGTTCGATCATGACAACGGGTGCTTTCTGTACGGAATTTGTAAATTCTCCCTGTGACCGCATTGATTTTCACCAGGTGCTCCGGCTTCCTCCTACATTCCAAAGACGAGTAGGTCTGTAGGTTAATTGGCTTCTGTAAATTGTCCCTGGTAGGACAGAACTAGTGTATTACTAATTGCTGTTTGGCACATATTCAGTGGGCTGAAGAGCCTGTTTCCATGCTGTATCTCTAAACTGATTCTGAAATGACACAGTAATGTAATTTCTAATTTTTGATAAAAGTAAATTTCAAGCTAATGGGAGCTACAAAATAAGTTCACATCTATTGTTTCATTGCCTTACTGATCAATGGAAAAGACCTCAGACCTGAGATATGAATGTCTCCATGTAGACACAAACCAGTTTCACAAAAGGCTGTCCTCCGAGTGGTGGAAGATCTAGGATGGGGAAGAAGGGCAATTGAACATCTGCCCCTATGACAATCCCCTTAGCTATTGCAACATGTCAGGATGATCAGCAAGCCAGAGAGAACAGCACATTGCAATGACATAAATAAACTAAAAAAAGTTAGTCATTGTGAATGGATTAAATTGTGGATTTGCCAGTAGATTCATCATTATAGCATGAGCCTGGCAGATGGCATGTGCGATATGAGAAGAAGAATCTTTAATTCACTTTAAGTCCATTCCAACTGCTCTGCCTTTAGCCTTTCCCATTGCGACAGTGAAGCTGAATATCAAGATGGTGCCTGCCTGCGGCGCCTTTTGCGGAGCACCAGATCCTAAAAGGCTGAGATACAACTTCAATCAACTCACCTGGATCAGGAAAACGGCAGAAAACTGTGTCGTTTCGGACAAGCTGCTTGAGCACCTCAAGGCTCTCGCAATTTTGTGAGCTCCCGCAGCTGCGGGAGCCCCGAACTTTAAATTTTCCCACGCTGGCTGTAAAACTCCCGACCCGACTGAGGATCACAGCTACTGTACCTGGAAACCCTGGGATGACCTCCAGAGCCGACGGGCTGGATCTTCCAGGAACAATGAAGCTGGAGCTGCAGCTGCCGACTTTGACGGAGTTTGAATCCACTGTTCGTTACGGAGCTGGAGCTGCCGTCTGTGAGGGAATCCCGTTTCCAGACTTAAGGGAAAGACTGCTTTATCAAAGGGAGCTGAGGGAATGCTCTGTGTTCTGTTTCACAGAGACATGGCTCACCCCCAGCTCCCCAGACTCAGCGGTCCAGCCTGAAGGGTTCTCCATCCACCGTACAGACCGTACACTGGCATCTGGGAAAGGGAGAGGAGGGGCCATCTGCCTCATGGTCAATTCTGCGTGGTGCTCAGACGTGGCAGTCATGTCCAACTCCTGCTCTCCATACCTGGAACACCTGGCGGTGAAGTGCCGTCCCTTGAATTGAATTGAATAAACTTTATTAATCCCCAAGGGGAAATTCAGATGTCCTTGCAGCACACTAATAAAAAATACAACAAAGTATTCATGAAGAAATTCAACACCAAACATAAAACATCCCCCCACAGTGATTCCCACTGTGGGGGAAGACACAAAGTACAGTAAACCCAAAGTCGGGCCTACCTGGAAACAAAGGGTAAGCCCCCATTGTCTCCGTAAAACGGAGCCCGCGGGCCGACGGGCGACCGGGTCTACATCCCACCCCCAGTCAGACTGTCCGTCTGCGCAGGAGCTGCAACACCTTGGTCAACAACAGTGTGGCATTTACGTGGGACTTCAAAAGGAGGCACCAACAAGTCTCCTGTGCACCAGAGATCAAAGCACCTTTATTGTACTTCAAGAATGCCTATCACTCTATCCTTCACCCTCATGAAGGAAAGACATACTGGTGCTTCCACCAGAGGAAGATGGCACCCAAACCCTGCCTTTTAAAGGGAACCTTGTGGTACGTGAGGGTCGCCTCACGAAGTCCAGTGTTTGACCACTCCTTGAAGTGCCGATGGGGTTCGGCAGAGGGCCGCCTGGGACACGACCCTTAGGAGCACGACCACACCACAGGACCCCCCCCCCCCCCCAGAACCAGAGGCACAAAACGCACCGGCAGGTGCACGACACGGCCGGCCCGCGTGCGGAAGTCAGCAGATCCCGGGGCTTGCGGGGGCATAGGTGGAGGGACAGGTCGAGGGACTGGCGGGAGGACAGGTGGAGTGACAGGTGGAGGGAGTCATGAGGGGGGGCGGCCCTCGGGGCCGAGGTTGGGCAACCAGCACCGGCTGGTCAATGTCCAGGTGTGCTGGCTTTAAACGGTCGATCGACACGGCCTCCGGCCGGCCCCCCATGTCCAGGACAAAAGTCAACTGCCCGTGTTCCAGCACCCGGAACGGGCCCTCGTAGGCCTCTGGAGTGGCATCCGATGGGCATCACGGCGCAGGAAAACATACTGGCAGTCCGTGAGGGCCAATGGCACGTGTGGGCGAAATGTCCCATGGCGGGACGTCGGGACTGGTGCGAGCCTGCCAACTCGCTCGCGAAGGTGTTGAAGAGTGGAGGAGGGCGTTCCCTGCTGCTCCGGCGCCGACGGCACGAACTCCCCGGGCACTGTGAGTGGCGACCCGTACACAAGCTCCGCCGATGATGAGGCCAAGTCCTCTTTGGGAGCGGTCCGGATGCCCAGCATGACCCACGGAAACTCGTCCATCCAGTCCGGGCCGGAGAGACGTGCCTTCAATGCCGCCTTCAGCTGCCAGTGGAACCTCTCCACCAGACCGTTAGCTTGCGGGTGGTAAGCCGTGGTGTGGTGCAGCTGCACCCCCAGCAAGCGAGCCATGGCTGACCACAACTCAGAGGTGAACTGTGGCCCCCGGTCGGAGGAGATGTGCGCCGGCACCCCGAAGCGAGCAATCCAGTGCGCGGACAACGCACGAGCACACGTAGCCGTTGAGGTGTCAGCCAACGGAATGGCCTCCGGCCACCACGTGAAGCGGTCCACCATGGTCAGAAGGTGGGTGATGCCCCGGGACGGCGGAAGAGGCCCCACAATGTCTACGTGGAGATGGTCGAACCGCCGGTGAGGTAGACCAAACTCCTGGAGAGGTGCGCGGACATGGCACTGGATTTTTGCCGTCTGGCACGGGATGCAGGTGCGAGCCCAATGGGCAACCTGCTTGCGCAGACCGTGCCACATGAAACAAGCTGCCACCAGTGCCGTTGTCGCCCAGATTGATGGGTGAGCCAGTCCGTGGATCACCTCGAACACCCTCCGGCGCCAGGTGGCAGGGACGATGGGGCGCGGCTGACCGGACGACACATCGCACAGGATTATCACTCCCCCAGGACCGAGAGGGACATCCTCAAGGCGGAGGCCGGAGATGGCAGTCCGGTAGGCGGGCACCTCATCGTCCGTGAGCGGTGCCAGAGCAGAATAGTCCATTCCGGGCGCCACCTCGAACACAGCGTTTATAGCAGGGCGGGACAATGTGTCGGCCACCCGGTTCTCTTTCCCCTCGACGTAGCGGATGGCTGTGGTGTATTCGAAGATGTAAGCCATTTGCCGCTGCTGACGTGCGGACCAGGGGTCGGAAACCTTCTGCAGGGCGAAAGTGAGCGGCTTATGGTCGGTGTAGGCGGTGAACGGGCGGCCCACCAGGAAGTAACGAAAATGGCGCACAGCCAGGTACAGAGCCAGGAGCTCATGATCGAACACGCTGTACTTGGTCTGCGCACGGTTGAGGTGCCGACTGAAGAAGGCCAGAGGCCGCCAAACTCCGCCCGTCAGCTGCTCCAGCACAGCACCAACCGCCGACTCCGAGGCATCCACAGTGAGAGCAGTCGGGGCATCTTCCCGCGGGTGCACCAGCAGTACGGCCCGAGCAAGGGCCTCCTTCGCGCCGTCAAAAGCTGCCTCCGCCTTGTGGGTCCACTCAACGCTCTTCTGCTGCCCACCCCCAGAAGTTGATACAGGGGCCGCATGATGTGGGCCGCGTATGGAACGAAACGATGGTAGAATGCCACCATGCCGACAAATTCCTGCAGGCCACGCACCGTGCGTGGGCGGGGAAACCGACGGATGGCGTCAACCCTGTCAGGCAGGGAAACCGCGCCTTGCGCAGTCACGCGGTGGCCGAGAAAGTCAATTTCGTTGACCCCAAAACGGCACTTGTCCAGGTTGATGGCCAAACCATGCTCGCTGAGCCGCTGACAGAGCTGTCGAAGGTGAGCGCAGTGTTCCTGCTGCGAGCGGCTGGCCACCAGGATGTCGTCCAGGTACACGAACACGAATTCGAGGTCATGACAAACCCTGTCCATGAGGTGCTGAAAGCCTGTGCAGCGTTTTTGAGGCCGAACGGCATCCGAGTAAACTCGTAAAGCCCGAATGGCGTGATGATCGCCGTCTTGGGTACGTCATCCGGGTGAACCGGGATCTGATTATAACCCCGTACCAGATCGACTTTTGAAAAAATTGTGGCCCCAGCCAAATGGGCCGTGAAGTCCTGGATGTGGGGTACGGGGTATCGATCCGCTGTTGTTGCAGCGTTCAGCCATCGGTAATCCCCACGAGGTCGCCAGCCCCCGCTTGACTTAGGGACCATGTGGAGTGGGGACGCCCAAGGGCTGCTCGAAGGGCGGACGATCCCCAAGGCCTCCATCGTGCGGAATTCCCGCCGTGCCAGACGCAGTTTATCTGATGGCAGTCGTCGTGCTCGTGCATGGAGTGGTGGACCGGTAGTCGGGATATAATGCACCACCCCGTGGCTGGGGGTTGCTGATTGAAACTGCGGAGTGAGAATGTCCGGGAACGCAGCCAAGATCCGTGCGAATCGGGAGTCCACGGACGCCAGTGGCCGTCCCACCGGTTGATCCAAACGCAACGTGAATGGTTCCATTGGAGTGGCATTGACCAAACGCTGACGCCCGATGTCCACCATGAGGGATTGCGCCCGGGGAAAATCGGCCCCGAGCAATGGTTGGGAGACGTCGGCAATGGTGAAGTTCCATGAGAAATGGCAGGAGCCGAGCACGATGGGAATCATGCGCAGTCCATATGTGCGGATGGGGCTGCCGTTCGCCGCGGTGAGGACGGGCCCCCGCTTACCGGAACGAATGTCGGCCAGCGAAGGGGGCAGGACGCTGAGCTCTGCTCCTGTATCCACGAGGAAGCGAGTCCCGGAGCGCCGATCCCAGGCGAAAAGGCGGTGAATTTAGCCGGCCGCCGCAGGGACTATTGGCAGCCGGCCCAGGCGTTTCCCGGGAATGTGCATGGCTGGCGGCATTTTCGTGCTGCAGCACCCCAACGCTGATGGAAATAGCACCAGCTCCATGTTGGTGCTATTTGGAGCTTGCCTGACCCTGCTGGTGGTGCCTGCAGCTTGCTGGCGCTGGACTGCAGGTGCAGTACCCATCACTGCCGCTGGGGGTGATCGTGCGCGGGGGCCGTCGGGCTGGAGCTGTCACTCCTTCCACAGCTCCCCCGCCCCACCGGAGGAAATCGGGAGCTGCTGGGGTGACATCATCGGCGTACCTGCCGACGGCCAGCACGTTGACGTCATCAGGGCGTGCCGACCTCAGCGCGACCCCGTCTCTGCTGACTCCCAGCGCGCTGACGTCATCAGGGCGCGCCATCCACAAGGTGTCAGCGCGCCTCCCGAGGGCCCGAAGGTCGGCAAACGAGACCTCGGTGAGCTGCAACCGAATGTAGGCCAGCAGCAGATGCAGGTAGGTATATTCAAACAACAGGCACGGCGTGTGCCCGTCTAGTAACCCACCATCTCCTTTAGGAGGGTAGATGGCCGCCGGTCGCCCAGGCCCCCCATATGCAGGATCCTACCTGCCCGCCCCATCCTACTCAGTCTGTAAATTTGGAGCAGGAGCTCTTTCAGGCCGATATATTTATTATTGTCCGGGGGGTCTGCGAGGAAGTCCGTTACTTCTTCAACCGCATCCTGGTCGAGGGCTCCCACCAGGTAATAGAAGCGGGTGGCATCGACCGTGATGCCCCGCAGGTTGAACTGGGCCTCCGCCTGCTGGAACCAGATGAGCGGCCGGGTGGTCCAGAAGTTGGGCAGCTTAACGGCGACTGCGTCTAGAGCCCGGGCCGGGCTGGCGTGTGAGGAGGTAGGGCTTTGTCGTGTCTCCATCATGACGCCAATGGAGCGTCGGGGTCACCAATGTGGTGCGTGGGTCTCAAAAGGAGGCACGAAGTCCAGTGTTTGAGAAGCACCTTTATTGTATTCCTCCCGGTTGAAGGAAAGACGAATCCAGAGGAAGATGGCACCCAAACCCTGCCTTTTAAACCCTCCGGCTGAGGGCCGCCTCCGGACTGCACCACTCCTGTGCCGAGGGGTTCGGCAGTATAATGGCACGACCCTTAGGAGCCGCCACAACAGGACTGTTTGGAATCTTTACACTTGGCAATGTTCAAGGACTCAGCAATGGACCTGAACGAATACGCCACAGTCGTTACAGACTTCTCTAAGAAATGTGTGGAGGACTGCATCCCCACCAAAACCTTCCGAGTGCTTCCCAATTAGAAACCTTGGATGACCTTTGAGATCCGCAATCTTCTGCAGACCCGACACCGGACGTTCATGTCTGATGATACAGTGGTCTACAAGAAGTATTTAAGAAGGAACTGCAGATGCTGGAAAATCGAAGGTACACAAAAAAACAAAAAAAAAATGCTGGAGAACTCAGCGGAGGTGTTTGGCGAAACAATCCTCTTTGTCGGGTACGTCGAACAATCCTTGTTCAATACGTACCAGGGCCCCATCCCCGACCTCTACCTCCATTACATCGACGACTGCTTTGGTGCCACCTCCTGCACCGACACACAACTGACTGACTTCATCCACTTCACCACCAACTTCCATCCGGCACTCAAATACACCTGGACTATTTCCGACACTTCCCTACCATTCCTTGACCTCACTATCTCCATCGCAGAGTACCCCTAGTCCTCACCTTTCAGCCCACCAGCCGTCACATACAACAAGTAATCCTCCGTCACTTTCGCCACCTCCAACGTGACCCCACCACTCGCCACATCTTCCCATCTCCCCCCATGTCTGCCTTCCGCAAAGACCGTTCCCTCCGTAACTCCCTTGTCAATTCTTCCCTTCCCTCCCATACCACCCCCACCACGGGCACTTTCCGTTGCAACCGCAAGAGATGCAACACCTGTCCCTTTACATCCCCCCTTGACTCCATTCAAGGACCCAAGCAGTCATTCCAGGTGCGACAGAGGTTCACCTGTATCTCCTCCAACCTCATCTATTGCATCCGCTGCTCTAGATGTCAGCTGATCTACATCAGTGAGACTAAGCGGAGGCTGGGCGATCATTTCGCTGAACACCACCGCACAGTCCACAAGAACCTACCTGACCTCCCGGTGGCTCAGTACTTCAACTCCCCCTCCCATTCCCCATCCGACCTCTCCGTCCTGGGTCTCCTCCATGGCCAGAGTGAGCAACACCGGATATTGGAGGATCAGCCCCTCATATTCCGCTTGGGGAATCTGCATCCTGCGGGCATAAACATTGAATTCTCCCAATTTTGTTAGCCCTTGCTGTCTCCTCCCCTTCTTCAGCCCTTGGGCTGTCTCCTCCCATCCCTCAGCCCTCGGGCTCTTCCTCCTCCTTTTTCCTTTCTTCTCCTCGCCACCCCCCATCAGTCTGAAGAAGGGTTTTGGCCCGAAACGTTGCCTATTTCCTTTGCTCCATAGATGCTGCTGCACCCGCTGAGTTTCTCCAGCATTTTGTTTTGTGTACCGTCTACAAGAAGTAGATTGGATGAAGGGGTGCCAGTGGATGTAGTGTATCTAGACTTTCAGAAAACCTTTGATAAGGTCCCGCACGGGAGACTGATAACTAAAAGTAGAGCACATGGTATTGCGGGTAGGGTGTTGACATGGATAGAAAATTGGTTGGCAGACCAGAAGCAAAGAGTAGGATTGAACGGGTCCTTTTCAGAATGGAAGGCAGTGGTGAGTGGAGTGCCGCAAGGCTCGGTGTTGGGGCTGCAACTGTTTACCATATATATTAATGATTTGGAAGAGGGAATTAGGAGCTACACTAGCAAGTTTGCAGTTGACACAAAGCTGGGTGGAAGTGTGAACTGTGAAGAGGATGTTAAGAGGTTGCAGGGTGACCAGGACAGGTTGAGTGAGTGGGCAGATGCCTGGCAGATGCAGTATAATATAGATAAATGTGAGGTTATCCACTTTGGCGGCAAAAACAAGGGGTCGGATTATTATCTCAACGGGGTTAGGTTAGGTAAGGGGGAGGTACAGCGAGACCTGGGTGTCCTTGTACACTGGTCACTGAAAGTTGGCGTGCAGGTACAGCAGGCAGTGAAGAAAGCTAATGGAATGTTGGCCTTCATAACAAGAGGATTTCAGTACAGGAGTAGAGAGGTTCTTCTGCAGTTGTATAGGGCTCTAGTGAGACCACATCTGGAATATTGTGTGCAGTTTTGGTCTCCTAGTTTGAGGAAGGACATCCTTGTGATTGAGGCAGTGCAGCGTAGGTGCACAAGATTGATCCCTGGGATTGCGGGACTGTCATATGAGGAAAGATTGAAAAAACTAGGCTTGTATTCACTGGAGTTTAGAAGGATGAGGGGATATCTTATAGAAACATATAAAATTATAAATGTACTGGAGAAGCTAGATGCAGGAAAAATGTTCCCTATGTTGGGTGAGTCCAGAACCAGGGGCCACAGTCTTAGAATAAAGGGGAGATCATTTACGACTGAGGTGAGAAAAAGCTTTTTCTCCCAGAGAGTTGTGAATTTATGGAATTCCCTGCCACAGAGGGCAGTGGAGGCCAAAACACTGGATGAATTTAAGCGAGAGTTAGATAGAGCTCTAGGGGTTAGTGGAGTCAAGGGATATGGGGAGAAGGCAGGCACGGGTTATTGATAGGGGACGATCAGCCATGATCACAATGAATGGCGGTGCTGGGTTGAAGGCCGAATAGCCTCCTCCTGCACCTATTTTCTATGTTTTTATGTTTCTAAGTCCAGATACGACCTCGGTAAGGCTATCAAAAAGGCCAAAAGGGACCTGCTCCAAACTGGATAAAGAGACAGATGTTCGGCAGCGGTGGCGGGGCCTGAATGCAATCACCTTCTAAAAGGCAAAATCAGGAGGCAGCTCGAATGTATGCGAAACATCACTCCCTGATGAGCTCAATGCGTTTTATGCACGCTTTGATAAGGAGAACAATGCCTTCCCGAGCCCCCATTCGCTGTGATGGTATTTCAGTCTCAGTCACAGAGGCCGAGGTCAGGAAATCCTTCAGAGGGGTGAACCCTCGAAAAGTGACAGGATCTGATGGTATACCCGATCGTGTTCTAAAAACCTGTGCGGACCAACTGGCTGGAGTTTTTACAGACATTTTCAACCTCTCACTTCTGAGATCTGAGGTTCTCACCTTCTTCAAAAGAGCATCAATTATACCAGTGCCCAAGAAGAGTAAGGTGACGTGCCTCAATGACTATCAACCTGTGGCACTAACGCCTGTGCTGATGAAGTGCTTTGAGAGGTTGATCATGGCGCAAATCAACTCCTACCTCGACAAAAACCTGGACCGTCTGTAGTTCGCTTACCGCCACAACAGATCAATGGTGGATGCGATCTCGCTGACCCTCCACTCCGCTCTGGACCACTTGGACAACAAAAACTAATATGTCAGGCTGTTATTCATTGATTACAGCTCGGCATTTAATACTATCATCCCCTCCAAGCTGGTTACCAAACTCGCAGAACTGGGTCTCTGCGCATCCCTCTGCAATTGGATCCTCGACTTCCTCATTCACAGGCCACAGTCTGTTCGTATTGGTGGAAATGTGTCAGACTCGATAACAATCAGCACAGGAGCACCTCAAGGCTGCGTGCTCAGCCCCCTGCTGTACTCACTCAAAACTCATGACTGCGTAGCCGGTCATAGTGCGAACTCCATCATCAAGTTCAATGATGACGCCACTGTTGTGGGAAGTATCACTGATGGGGATGAGTCAGAGTATAGAAGAGAGATCGAGCAATTGTCCATATGGTGCCAGCACAATAACCTGGCCCTCAACACAAGCAAAACCAAGGAACTGATGGTGGACTTTGGAAGGAGTAGGGTGGGGACCCACAGTCACGTTTATATCAATGGGTCGATGGTTGAAAGGATCAAGAGCTTCAAATTCCTGGGCGTGCACATCTCTGAAGATCTTTCCTGGTCCGAGAACACTGATGCAATTAGCAAGAAAGCACATCATCGCCTCTACTTCCTGAGAAGATTAGAGAGTCGGTTTGTCAAGGAAGACTCTCTCTAAATTCTACAGGTGCACAGTAGAGAGCATGCTGACTGGTTGCATCATGCTTGGCTCAGCAACTTGAGTGCCCTGGAGAGGAATAGACTACAAAAAGTAGTAAACACTGCCCAGTCCTTCATTGGCTCTGACCTTCCTTCCATCAAGGAGTTCTATCGCAGTCGCTGCCTCAAAAAGGCTAGCAGTATCATCAAAAATCCACACCATCCTGGCCACACACTCATCTCCCTGCTACCTTCAGCGGGAAGGTACAGAAGCCTGAAGACTGCAACAACCAGGTTAAGGAATAGCTACTTCCCCACAGCCATCAGGCTATTAAACTTGGCTCGGCCAAAACTCTGAACATTAATAGCCCATTACCTGTTATTTGCACTTTATCAGTTTTGTAGCGAAGCAAAGCAAGAATTTCATTGTCCTATCAGGGACACATGACAATAAACTCACTTGAACTTGAACTTGAAATTTGAAGAACAGCACCTTAACTTCTGCAGGATCTACTCATGCTTTCAATGGTCACATAATATTCAACAGATTAATAACTACAATACATTGGTGATGGGTGACTGCATAAGTCCGATCAAAAGTAGTCCGAGGGTCTCCAATGAGGTAGATCGTAGTTCAGGACAGCTCTTTAGTTGTTGTAGAATGGTTTAGTTGCCTGATATCAGCTGGGTAGAAACTGTCCCTATATCTGGAGGTGTACATTTTCACACTTCTCTATATGTTGCCCCATGGGAGAGGGGAGAAGAGGGTATGGCCAGTGTGCGACACTTCCTTGATTATGCTGGTGGCTTAGCCTAGTTAACATGCAATGTAAATGGAGTCAATAGGTTGGTTTGTTTGATGGTCTGGGCTGCATCCACAATTCTCTGCAATTTCTTGCTGTCTTGGATGGAGCTGTGATGCATCCTGATAAAATTCTTTCTGCGGCGCATCAGTAGAAATTAGAAAGAGTTGTTAGGGACAGGCCAAACTTCCTAAGCCTTCCAAGGATCTGAGGAAGGACATTATTGCCGTAGAGGGAGTGCAGAGAAGGTTCCCCAGACTGATTCCTGGGATGTCAGGACTTTCATATGAAGAAAGGCTGGATAGACTCGGCTTGTACTCGCTAGAATTTAGGAGATTGAGGGGGGATCTTATAGAAACTTATAAAATTCTTAAGGGGTTGGACAGGCTAGATGCAGGAAGATTGGTCCCGATGTTGGGGGAAGTCCAGGACAAGGGGTCACAGCTTAAGGATAGAGGGAAAATCCTTTAGGACCGAGATGAGAAAAACTTTTTTCACACAGAGAGTGGTGAATCTCTGGAACTCTCTGCCACAGAAGGTAGTTGAGGCCAGTTCATTAGCTATATTTAAGAGGGAGTTAGATGTGGAACTTGTGGCTAAAGGGATCGGAGAGAAGGCAGGTACAGGATACTGAGTTGGATGATCAACATGATCATATTGAATGGCGGTGCGGGCTCGAAGGGCCTAATGGCCTACTCCTGCACCTATTTTCTATGTTTCTATGTTTCTATGAAATAGAGTCTGCTTTCTCAGTTATTGCTTCAATATGGGTGGTCCAGGAGAAGTTGTTGGCGATATTGGTTTTAGCATCACGTTCAGCACAGACATTGTGAGTCCAAGGTTCTGGTCAAGCGCTGTACTGTTCGAAGTTCTAATTTCAGATGCTCAGCCATTTCAACCTTGTGCTTCACATTTCAACCATTTATTTTTATCCTCTCTCTTTTCCAATAACTTCAGATACTATTCTTCTCTTCTCCTGACATATTTATTATTTATGTATTAACTTTTCCAGTTCTCTTTTAGCCACCACATTCGTCACTTTCCAGTCTTTCACATTTTTATTTCAGGGTTCCACCATCTGCATTATTTTGCCTCTGGTCGCTATAATTCACATCCCATGGTTCAGAGGTTAGGAGGAAGAGATAGATCAGTCATGATTGAATGGCGGAATGAACTTGATGGGCCGAATGACCTAATTCTGCTCCTATCCCATGACATGACATGGGGGATATTCAGCAAGTTTTGCTTCATGTTTTTTTCTGCAACTCTCGAACAGCACCAGTTCTCTTGATATGCAGCAGCATCAATTTCCCTGGGTGAAGATTGTGGTGCTGAATTTGTGCCATTATTGTTTAATCCCAGAATGCTACATAAGGTTCCAAATGGATCCAGATCAGAAGTACCAAGCCAAATGTTGCGATATTTGTGATTTCACCACAAACAATTACTGCCCTGGAGAAAATCAATTCTTGTATCCTTAGTGCCTCAAAGCAGGCATTAATCAATTCAATTTCTAAGAATGCCTCTATATTTCTGCATTAATATTGCAAGTCTCTGCAGTCACCATGCTTTCAGAAATCATAAATGTAATTTTTAAGTTACGTTGACACTGCAAACCAATTAATGGCACAGTTTGCCGGTGCAAAAATCAGCTTTCAAATTACTGGCTACTTGCAACCAATAAAAGGAAAGCCATCAGATATACCCTCTGTTAAATATCAACTCACTGACGCCCTCTTTAATCATGATCATGTGATATGAGTAGAATTAGGTCATTCGGCCCATCAAGCCTACTCCGCCATTCAATCATCTATCTGTCCCTCCAAACCATACTCTTCTGCCTTCTCCCCAAAACCTCTGACACCCATACTATATGATATACGATATACTATATCTGCCTTAAATATATCCACTGACTGCCTCTACAGCCTTCTGTGGTAAATAATTCCACAGATTCACCACCCTCTGACTAAAGAAATTCCTCATCTCCTTCCTAAAAGAACATACTTTAATTCTGAGGCTATGACCTCTGGTCCCAGACTCTCCGACCAGTGGAAACATCCCCTCCACATCCACTCTATCCAAGCCTTTCATTATTCTGCACTGATCCCGTACTGGATGACTTAAGGGCCTGTCCCACTTGGCGATTTTTTCGGGGACTGCAAGCGTCATATCAGTGTTGTCAAAAGATTTTGAGCATTTCAAAATCCAGCGGTGACAAAAAAATGTTGCGACACTTGAAAAAACACCGAGCGTCAAACGTCATCAAGCTGCTTCACCGCCGCATCACGCCGCAAATTTTTCGGTGACCTGACACGTCAGTCAATTATGCCGGCAGTTGCCAAAAAATAGCAAAGTGGGACAGGCCCTTTAAGTTATCATTCTTACTCCAGCTGCAACATCATCTTGCTTCACAGGGAAGATATTTCTTTCAGCTGGAGAAACCGAGAGCTGTAATGAAAAAAATAAACAAGGGAGATAAACACAATAGTCCCAAAGATCAGCTTGAGAATTGTGATGAGAAATTGAAATGCTCAGTGTTATGCAGAATGCTTGCCTACTAATGATAAGGACTATAGAAACATAGAAAGTAGGTGCAAGAGTAGGACATTTGATTATGGAGACACAGGAGACCGCTGACACTGAAATCGCTGAGGGAACTCAATCGGTCAGGCAGTATCAGTGGAGAAAATGGAGGGAAATGGATAGACGATGTTTCAGGTCAGGACTCCTCTTCATCTGTTGGAGTATAGGTGAAATAGCTGGTGGTGAGAGGTGAGGGTTAAGAGTGAGGTAAGAACTAGCAAGTGTGAGCTTGATCCAGATGAGGAGGGGTTGACTAACAGATGAGTTAGATGTGGGGAGAGGAAAACATTGAGACAGTAACCATAGCTGGACATGGGGAAGACTTTTGACAGAGACCACTTTGTCCATGACACTTGGGTTTGCCCATCATTAGTGTAGATGAGGGAACATTAGGGAAGCCCTCCCCTCCCAAGACATTTTCCCTTGAAACTGCAGGGGATGCAAGACCTGTCCTTACATCTCCTCCATCACCGCTCCCCCCCCCCCCCTCCACCAGCCCATCCAGGTAAGAAAAAGGTTTACATACCCCTCCTCCAAGCTTGTCTATTCCATTTGGTGCTCTTGATATTGACCTCCGCTATGCCAATGAGACGTCCTCAATGTCAATGACGACACACCCTAAACTTTTTTTTCTTGTTTATCATATTGTTTACAGTGTACCATGTTTATATATTCTGTTGTGCTACTGTAAGTGAGGATTTCATTGTTCTATCTGGCACACATGACAATAAAACACTCTTGACTCTCTTGACATTTGACACTTGCAGTCTGTCCATCAGTGTAGTTTGCAGTTGTTTCACCCATTTAATTCCACATACCTACCTAGTCTGTCCTCGGCCTCCTCCACTACCAGTGTGAGGCCACATGCAAACTGGAGGAACAGTAACTCACGCAAACAGCACAATGTGGAATAATGCAGGGTCAAAATCGTTCAACTGTATGCCTCGTTGGGGGAAGGAGCAGAGTAGTTCTGTAATTGCAGGAGACAGTATGAGCAAATTATATGGAGCTCAGAGCCAGGGCCTTTCCCCAAAGGTGTGATACAATGCCACAAAGGTTTCAATGACCTCATTTGAGTGGTTGAGATCAGTGAATACATTGTTCAATTACACTAATAGCTTCCTCAATTTACCAAACTTGCACCACTCATTCAAGAACAATCTCTATCAATCATGACAGAATTAAGATGCAAATGCCCCCGTTGCCCTCACTTATTTTACTGCTCCAAGCCTAACACTCTTATCTCACCACTTGCATAAATCACCAGCTATTTCAATATGTCTCACTGATCCACTCGCTCTCTCCGTCATTGTCTTTTTCTCTCATGTTCTCTATTTCTCACTCTCTCTTTTCGCTCCCTCTCTCTCTCTTTCTCACTCTCTCTTTTCACTCCCTCTCTCTCTCTCTCTCTATCTCACACACATACTCACACACCTCCCTCTTTCATGCTTGCTCTACCTGCATTGCTGGACAAAACAACATGGAATACGGTGCACAATGGTGCAGCAGTAGAGTTGCTGCCTTAAGAGCCAGTCCCACTTACGCAATTTTTTCAGCGACTGCCCGTGCCTGTCATAATTGCAGCAGGTCGCCGAAAATTTTCAACATGTTGAAAATCCAGCGATGAGCAGGTTTTCAGGTCACCCAGGATTTTCAAAAGGTTAAAAATGTTCGGCGACCTTCTGCGACTATGATGGGTGCCAGCTGTCGCCGGAAAAATCACGTAAGTGGGACAGGCCCTTTACAGTGCCAGAGACCTGGACTCGATCCTAACCTGCTGCCTGTACTGAATTTGTACGTTCTTCCTGTGACCGAGTGGGTTTTCTCTGAGATCTTCAGTTTCCTCCCACACACCAAAGATGTACAGGTTTATAGGTTCATTGGCTTGGTGTAAATGTAAATTGTCACCTGTGTGCGTTGTATAGTGTAAGTATGCGGGGATCGCTGGTCGGCGCGGACTCGGTGGGCCGAATGGCCTATTTTCTCAAAAAAAACAATCTGAAGCAGGATGCAGTGATGTGGACATGTTGCATGTCATAGTCCATATGGAGGCAAAGATGCTGGTAATCAAAGAGAGACCCATTGCTGAAGTCAGTCCTTGTGGCAGATGTGAAAATATTGAACATAATGGCATGTTCATGCTCATTCCTTCTTATGTCCCTCCTTCCCTTCAACCTAGAATTGCTTCTAATTTCCAAGTTGAATATAATAGACGTGTCATTCTTCTTATTCCCACTCATACAAAATAACCGCAGTGGCTTTGTTCATTTCCATTACTCATTCCGTACAGCTAAACCAGGAAGTGCAGGAGCAACAAGGTCAGTAATGATGAAAATATGCAATTGCCCACTTTCACACACAGTCATCATCATGTATACCAGAAGTGTACATAATTCCGATGGAAGTCTTTTCTTAGGCATTCTCTCATGATCAAGGAAGACTTTCTCCTACTCGAGCTTTGTAGTTTTTGAGTGAGCTGATGAGGCCAATGTGGGAATGACAGACTTTTATGCAGGGTGGGTTGAGGGGAGATAGGGAGTGACCACAATATCCGGCAGGGTCAGTAGCTTATTAGGTGATGCATTCCCTATGTTGTTTATTATGCTTCTTTGTGCTCCCATTGCATGACCTCTATGTTTTCAACAGCCTCATGAATGCTCCTTCTTCACTTTAAATGATCCCAATCCAAAGAATCCCAAAAGTCCATCAAGGATGCTTTGAGCACATCCTCATAATATTTTCTTCTGCCAATAGTACTTTTCTGCCACAACAGAGCTCAAAATAGATTGCTCATGCCGGGCAAGTGAATAGCGTTGCCTGATCAAAGTAGTCCACTCAGAGCATCTACTGCCGCAGTGTACGTGATATTGGTCTGGGAGAAATTATTGGTGGCATTTTTCCAGTTCTTTAACA
Organism: Leucoraja erinaceus; assembly: GCF_028641065.1. Taxonomy (NCBI): domain Eukaryota; kingdom Metazoa; phylum Chordata; class Chondrichthyes; order Rajiformes; family Rajidae; genus Leucoraja; species Leucoraja erinaceus. Next base: position 129,516,682 of record NC_073377.1, on the reverse strand, counting down.
TGTCCGCAAAGGGCAATTCACATCTCCACAACATGTAGGAGGGCAGGGATCACTGTTGCCTGGTAGATCATGTTTTGTGCCAGAAAGGATGGGTGATGGGACCGTTCTTCAGACTGGGTATGTGGGATGTAACTGTGATTATTTATCATTAGGCAGTCTGAAGAAGGATCCTGACCCGAAACCTCACCCATCCTTTTACTCCAGACAAGCTGCCTGACCCGTTGAGTTACTCCAGCACTTTCTCTCTAACTTCAGTATATACCAACATCTGCAGTTCCTTTCTACACACATTTTGAACCAGGTCTGAGAATTTGGTCTTCAAATACCCTTTTCTTCTGTTGATCAAAGACTGTGCTGGTTTATTAAAGACATTGGTGAATATCATCATCAGTTTAGTCTTTCCTGAAAGGTGATACTTGAGATATGGGATGTGACTCACATTCTTCAGGGTCTTACTGTGAATGTTTATTGTCAGAATGTGGCGTTGTGCAGGTGGGAAGAAGAGGATCTTGATCTTACGGGTGTAAGGCCCAGTCTCTAATTTTTTTCAGGCAATGAAACAAATTAAAAACTCAGAGGCTGAGCACTGAGTATGCACCAAATGCAAGCATCATCTGCATACTGCAGCTCAATGGCTGAAGCTCTGTGATAATCATTCAGGAGTGCAGTTGCTATAGGTTGAACAACTCCCCATTGCCTCTGAACATTATCTCCACTCTCACAGAAAGCTTCTTGGAAATGAGGAGCAACATTGTGGTGAGGAAGGTCGAGAAAACCTTAGATGCATTGATGTAGCCTGTTCAGTTGATTAGTATCACTGTTGATTAGTGATGCCTCCCAGGAGGCCGGAGCCTTGCGGGTCAGAGCCAGAAACTCGTGGGTCAGGACTGAAGCCTTGTGGGCCGTCGGACCTTGCGGGTCAGAGCCCAGGAGCCAGAGCCCCTCGAGTCGATGGAACCCGTGGCTGACGGAGCCTGGGTTGGCAGAGCCCGCAGCTCGGGCCTGGGTCAGTGCCACAGAGGCATCCGGAGAGGACCCGGCGGTGATAGTGGAGAGGTTGGCACGACGGTTGATGAGGGCGCCGACCGACAGATGAGGATGGACCACGTGGGAGTGAGGATGCCACTGCCGAGGGAAAGAACAAAGGAGGCCCCGGCATTGGGGGACTGCCCTGAGGGGGGGGGAGGTGGGATGGAGATCAAAGGTGGACTTGCCGTGGGATACGTTGTAACATTGTTGCCACTCTTACCTAAGGTAACTATTGCATACCTTAATTCATTCATTCATTCAATCATACATTCATACATTCATTCATTCATTCATGCATTCATTCATACATTCATTCATTCATTCATACATTCATTCATTCATGCATTCCATTCATTCATTCTATATGATACTGCTCTGGAGACAGATTTCTGTGGGCAGTCTGGATATGTGATCAATGCAGGTTAAGATATGAGATATAGTGTACATAGCTTGCATCGAAAACATAGAAACATGGTACTTTTGGTTCCAACCCATTGGATTTCTGTGCTGTAGCAGAGGGCACAAATGGTTATTAATCAAGTAGGTTACAGAAGGAAGCTTTTGATAAAATAATCATAATGCCTCGGCTTTAATGGCCGTGCTTTGTCTGTTTCTCCTCACTTATGGGCCTGTCCCACTTAGGTGACTTTTTAGGCAACTACGGGAGACAATGCAGTCACCACATAGTCGCCCCACAGGGTAGCCGGTTGTCACCGTGTCGCCTGTCTGGTCGTGAGTAGTCTCCTCAGTCGCCCAAAGGGTTGTAGCATCTTTCTGGTTGCCGAAAATATTTCAACATGTTGAAAATGTTTTGCCGACAGTGGCGACCTTGGGTTAGATGCCAAATGAGCATAGCTTGACATAGTTGCTGTCGTAGGTTGTCGCCAGGTTAATGTAGGCAGTCGCCACTATGTCGTCGGTTGTCGCCAGGATTTTGTCGGTTATCGACAGGATGTCGTAGGTTGTCGCCAGGTGACGTAGGTTGTCGCCAGGGCTGATCGGTGAATTTCAATATTGTATTCACTGGCAGTTGTCTAAAAAATCGCCGAAGTGGAACAGGCCCATTAGGCCAGTCGCCGTTTTTTCAGTGACCTGCTACAACTATGACAGTCACCGACAGTCGCCGAAGAAACCGCCTAAGTGGGACAGGCCCATTACTCTGTATCTTAAGCTGCTTTATACATCCTCTATGTATTCTCCCAGTCATCCACAAAACTGGTTAATGCATATGGCTAAAGTCAGCACAAAATGTTTCAGCATCTGTCACACTATTCCCTATTGTCATTGCAGCTTGCAACAGCTACAGAAACCAAAAAACAACACATGTAAAATCAGAACAACAAGCAGAAGGCAACCAACTGCAAACTGGAAGTAATCAAGAATATCTTTAAATAGTGTTTGTGAAGGCTCTTGCTATTGCTGAAGGTTTGTGTAGATTGAGAGAGGGAATTAGCTACTGCATTAGACTTCAAACAGTTATGGTGGAAAAACAGTATTGCATGCTGATGTCAAAGTCTGCCAGATCTGTAAATTTTCAATACATATTTGATGGTCCCAGGAAACAGATTATTCCTCAGTAGAGCCTAAACCAAAACATGATCTAGGATAGACACTCAGCGGGTCAGGCAACATGACTGGAGAAAAGGAACAGGTGACGTTTCAGGTTGAGACCCTTCTCAGACTAAGAGTCTAGGGGAGGGAAACCAGTGGTATGAAAAGCCTCAGAACAAATCAGAGGCAGCACTGATGACCAAAGGTGGAGCCCACAATGGTTCACTGATGGCTGTGGAGGGAGTGATAAGAAAAGGATATATGGATGCAGACAGTGGAACTAGCAAGATGATTAGGTTGGGGGAGGGATGGAGAGAGACAGACTGCGAGGGTTACTTGAAATGAGAGACATCAAATGGTCATATCGCTGGATTGTAAGCTGCCAAAGCTAAATATTGTGCTCTCCCTCCAAGATCTAGGAGCTGAGGTTAAGTTCTAAGAATTGCCATTGAGAAGCTTCAGTCACAAATTCACATCCCCAGCTCCTGCATCTGGGATGTGAAGGACGTGCCAAAGGAACTCAGAGAATCTGCAATCATTACCATCTTCCAGAAAAGGAGACAAATTTGACTGAAGTAATGACAGACGATCTCCCTGCTCTCTGCCACAAGAAAAGATATGGAAGGGTTGTGTTCAACCCATTCAACACTGTGGCCAAAGAGTTGCGCCTCAAAATGCCGAGGAGAGTATATCCATCTCGAGGCATGGTGGCATTAACTTTATCGATGGAGAATTCCAAGAGAAATGCAGGAATTGCACCAATTACTATACATGACTTTCTTCAACATCGCTAATGACACTTTTAATTCTTATTAGCAGTAGAGCATCCTTCTCAAATTTGTTTTTCTGTCGAAATTCAACTCCATGTTATGTTTTGTTTTCCATTTTATGGCATGCAAGCCATGATGTTAGACAATAGGTCTACAATGACTTTAGACTTTACTTTAGACTTTAGAGAAACAGCGTCGAAACAGGTCCTTCAGCCCACCAAATCCACACCGACCAACGATCACCCCGTACACTAACCTACACACACTAGGGACAATTTTACAACTTACCAAAGCCAATTTTACTTCGGAGTCACGTGAGTGACTACGTGAAGACCCCGTCCAGTACGCATGTGTGTCATATCGTCTATCGCATTGCGTGACGACTGGCAGGGTGAACGCGATTCTCCTGCCAGCAACTTTCAGGTTTAAATCTTCTTGCAGGAACCTCTACTTTGAGGTCCTGCTAAAAGTCCGGGGCAAAGTCAGGACGGAGGGGAAACCCCAGTCTCGAACTTCCAAGGAACCCCGGTCACGGGGAATCCCGTCCACGGACCTAGCCCCGACTGGAGAACACCGTGGAGAAGCCCTGTTATAATGGACCGCGGAGAAAAAGCTCGGGGGAGGGGAAAAAAAAAACCCGCAATGGAAATGTTTCTACAAGGACCGCAGAGGAACCCCAGCTGTAACAAACCATGACCACGAGACCAGGCTCGGGAGGAGCGTTGCCCCGCAGCAGAAGGTTTAAAAAGGACATGCAGGTAAATTCCTTACTCGAAGGTCGTTTTGTGCTATTTTGTAAGATTATGTTACAGGAATGGACCGCATCCAGGCTGACTGCGGTGGACCGCGGAATTGCGGGCAGTCAGCAGCTGTAGACTGTACCTGGATCGCTATTGATCAGCAGTCTCCGACCTGGCACCTGCACAGTCGGAATTGACATCTCAGACTGGTGGGAAAGCCAAGCAGAAGTCGGACAGGCCGAAGATGCGGACGAGTCGGGCTGTGAAGACTCACCGCCGGCGGGAGCAACTGTGACCACATATCCCGCATGGAGCGGTTGATGGAGCAGAAGCTCCAATGTGACATGATCCGGCATTGGAGTCTAGTCACCAGGGGGTCCTGGGACGCCCATGGCAGCACCTTATTGAGGGCTGCATAATGCATCTCCCTCGACAGAGGGGAACATTAAGAGTCACTTCTGGGCTGACTCTGAAGACAGCGGTTTGGCTGAAGAAACCACAAGTGTGCAGGGAGTGCAGGAACAACACTACCAGCAGCAGGAGCTCGACGAGTAGGCGTCGGGTTCAGGAAGGCCACATCATCACGCAAGACCTCACATCTTCGACGGCAGCACCCCAACACACCCACCAGCAAACCACGATGAACTGAAGCTGGTGAAAGCTTGAAGGCCGTACAACCAGGACAAAGGTATTTTTTAGGCCACAGCCCAGAACGGCCTTCCTGGAAGATGCGCCAACCTCGTACTCAAGCTCCTCTACCTCCCAGGAGCAATGTAAAATCATGCACACATGTTTGAGGCAGCTCCTGGGTCGGGTTACATAAGTCCTCCCATTCGGATAAAGGTATGGAACCACATCGATGATGTCTCCTGTCACGGATACGTGGTAATATTAAACTGGTTTAAATATTTACATTGGTTTGGGATAACACTAGATTAGTTTATACTGCACACAGGTATGGTTAGAGTTGCCTTTCAAGAAAAGGCTCACAAGAATGGGATGTGGACTGATCATTGTCAACAGCCTCAACCCGCATGTGCAGTATAGACTTTTCTGAATAACTTACATGTGATCATTTCCGCTCACAGGGTTGAAGATATTTGAAATTTAACTGGATGAGGCAACAATACACTCAGTAACGTTGCAAAATGGGCTAACTCCAGTTCCCAATTATTTACCAATTCATTACTATCAGTGCTTCGGTTGCACAGAGCTAACAAATAAGTAGCACGGCCAATCTGGATGATATTGAACATACTGTATTTTACTAAATTAGCTTTATCAGCCACATAGCTATATTTGAGGAATTGGTTCTCACCCGTCCAGTTAAATTTATTGATTATTGGGATACAATCATCCATTTATTGGTCTGGGATCAGCTCTGAGACAAAAAAATTAGACCTCTGCTATTTTTTAGCTAAAACAATCAAAGTCACAATGATGGACAGCTTTGCTCCACTAAAACCTCTTATCGGTAAATCTTCAGTCATTTCCAAACTGATGCTATTGGCCAAAGATGGGTAATTTACTAATACCATCTCTAGTTACAGAGGCAGATGGGATTAGCACGAGTTATCAAGTGTTCAGTCATGGTATCAACTGCCAATGGACACCAGGTGCATTCTGTGCATTAAAGGGTGCGTGGATATGCATATACGGCATGCACAAGTCCAAGGTGACACACTTTGGTGGTGGTATATGTTAATCACAAAGGTACAATCAAATTAAAGTATCCGGTGATAGTTTTACCAAACCGCATTTAGCACTGGTGTATTATTATGCAAAATCAATGACAACACAGAATGAATGTGTGATCACAAAGTATTTCATGACAATGTTGATTGATAGAACACTAACTATTGAGTTGCTTGCATCCAGTTTCAATCAACCGTGAATGAGGCATATAGTGGCAAAGGGTACATTCTCGCTACTCTAGGAAGGAATGTTCTTTTATGCGTTCCTCCATTTGGCCTCAATAGGCAGGTCTTGCAAAATTCAGCAAGATTTCCGCATCTGGGTTTTCATAGTGCCTGCCTGGGTTATATACCTATGGCTCCTGCTGAGGCTAAGAATGAACATAAAACCTTACATGGTTAATTCCGGATAAAAAGATGCTGGTTCAGTTGTGATGTTGAAACCATCCTCTGCATGATATAATCAATTCATAGACTTACAGACTCTGAGAGATCATTTCTGCGGCTCGGGTTGTCAAACCATAAGTGTAAAAGTGCTCACTACAGATTGCAGGGATAGCACCAAATAGCAGCAATCTGCATAGGAGATGGGAAGCATTGTTTATGCTTCCTTACGTTTAACTCGGCACGGATGGCTGACACATTATAATTCAGTTTTATGGGATTATAACATTAAGTTACTATCCATTACTGTGCCTTAAGCGCCTCCTCATCATTTGGCTGAGGAGTACATAAACCCACTTTGTCCGGTCTCACCCTCTGATATCCAGAATATGAAGGTATCGCCAGCTTAAAACCTCCCAGGCTTAGGGACGCAGAAATATGGGTTGTTAACATTGTACTACGTCACTTCACCGATGGGCACCAGCAACATCCCTGTCCATGGTCATACTAACGTACTAGTGATTATGCCATGGCACCGAGTACAGCACTATGGGTCCAGTCATTGCAACACTGGATAGGATGATCATATCTGCGGGCTATAATAACATGTTTTGTTACTGATTAATCAAGCAGATAAGACAGGGACACATGACCAAACTAGATGTGGCATATCCAATGGACCTTGGGTTGCGTGTGATCATGCATCTACACCAGTATGTCAAGGTTCCTAAGAGCCTTATAGACTGACAGCAATATTATTAGTTACATAAAAACTTGTTAGAAATAATCACTACGAACCTTCTACAGATGGTTATATGGGTCTGGCATATACAGGAGTGTACATTGACATTGAGTCTCACTCCACCAGGACCGCTATACCTCAGCAGCAGGGATGGACCACATCCTAGTGGTTGCAGGATGGTCAAACTATTGATCTGTCTAAATATTCAGAATAAACCTATTGCCAGATCAGGGGTATTTGCCAACTCAATGTTAGGTATGGTTCATACTTCCTCCAGGTTGGGGGAGGTTACTATTGCCACTATTATTAATTAATAGCATCAACATGTCTATATCTATGTCATGTCTGAATGCATTCTTAATGTTCACTCATCATTGGCCTACTGATGCAGTGTATGATGCCTGGACTCGGTTCCATGACACGAAATCACAGAGCTTTAAAATCTTCACGTAGTCACTCACGTGATTCCGAAGTAAAACAGTAAGATTAAACGAGAACTTACCAGTTTGAAGTTTGATCTTTATTTTATGGGGAGTAACGTTGAGGGATTACGTGCCCTCCGCTCCCAGACCTCTATCATAAAGTTCAACTGGTATTATGGTTCTCTTATCAAAATAACTGTTACTGTGATTTCGCACCGCAGCTTTGAAGATTGACATGCATGCGTACTGGACGGGGTCATCACGTAATCTCTCAACGTTACTCCTCATAAAATAAAGATCAAACTTCAAACTGGTAAGTTCTCATTTAATCTTACTATTAAACTACAAACCTGTAGGTATTTGTAGCATGAGAGGAAACAGGAGCACCCGCAGAAAACCCACGCAGTCAAAGGGAGAATGTACAAACTCCGTATGGACAGCGCACAAAGTCAGGATCGAACCCTGGTCTTTGGTGCTGTAAGGCAGCAACTCCACCGCTGTGCCACCATGCCATCCTTCTGGACCCACCCTGTGAAAAAAACATAAATTTTGGCAAACATCAACCAGACATCCAATTTAAACTTTGCACCTCCAATCTATAAATGGGGCCCTCCAGTATTTGACATTCCCACCCTGCAAACTGGTGGTGATAAATAAAGCAACACAGCGGCTAAGCTGGTAGAGTTACATAGAAACATAGAAACATAGAAACATAGAAATTAGGTCCAGGAGTAGGCCATTCGGCCCTTCGAGCCTGCACCGCCATTCAATATGATCATGGCTGATCATCCAACTCAGTATCCTATACCTGCCTTCTCTCCATACCCCCTGATCCCTTTAGCCACAAGGGCCACATCTAACTCCCTCTTAAATATAGCCAATGGACTGGCCTCAACTACCCTCTGTGGCAGAGAGTCCCAGAGATTCACCACTCTCTGTGTGAAAAAGGTTTTTCTCATCTCGGTTTTAAAAGATTTCCCCCTTATCTTTAAGCTGTGACCCCTTGTCCTGGACATCCCCAACATCGGGAGCAATCTTCCTGCATCTAGCCTGTCCAACCCCTTAAGAATTTTGTAAGTTTCTATAAGATCCCCTCTCAATCTCCTAAATTCTAGAGAGTATAAACCAAGTCTATCCAGTCTTTCTTCATAAGACAGTCCTGACATCCCAGGAATCAGTCTGGTTAACCTTCTCTGCACTCCCTCTATGGCAATAATGTCCTTCCTCAGATTTGGAGACCAAAACTGTATGCAATATTCCAGGTGTGGTCTCACCAAAACCCTGTACAACTGCAGTAGAACCTCCCTGCTCCTATACTCAAATCCTTTTGCTATGAAAGCTAACATACCATTCGCTTTCTTCACTGCCTGCTGCACCTGCATGCCTACTTTCAATGACTGGTGTACCATGACACCCAGGTCTCGCTGCATCTCCCCTTTTCCTACTCGGCCACCATTTAGATAACAGTCTGCTTTCCTGTTTTTGCCACCAAAATGGATAACCTCACATCTATCCACATTATACTGCATCTGCCAAACATTTGCCCACTCACCCAGCCTATCCAAGTCACCTTGCAGTCTCCTAGCATCCTCCTCACAGCTAACCCTGCCCCCCAGCTTAGTGTCATCCGCAAACTTGGAGATATTGCCTTCAATTCCCTCATCCAGATCATTAATATATATTGTAAATAGCTGGGATCCCAGCACTGAGCCTTGCGGTACCCCACTAGTCACTGCCCGCCATTGTGAAAAGGACCCGTTTACTCCTACTCTTTGCTTCTTGTTTGCCAGTCAGTTCTCTATCCACATCAATACTGAACCCCCAATGCCTTGTGCTTTAATTTTGTATACTAATCTCTTATGTGGGACCTTGTCGAAAGCCTTCTGGAAGTCTAGATACACCACATCCACTGGTTCTCCCCTATCCACGCTACTAGTTACATCCTTGAAAAATTCTATAAGATTCGTCAGACATGATTTACCTTTTGTAAATCCATGCTGACTTTGTCCAATAATTTCACCACTTTCCAAATGTGCTGCTATCCCATCTTTAATAACTGACTCTAGCAGTTTCCCCACTACCGATGTTAGACTAACTGGTCTGTAATTCCCCGTTTTCTCTCTCCCTCCCTCCCTCCTTAAAATGTGGGGTTTACGTTTGCTACCCGCCAATCCTCAGGAACTACTCCAGAATCTAAAGAGTTTTGAAAGATTATTACTAATGCATCCACTATTTCTGGAGCTACTTCCTTAAGTTCTTCCTTAAGTACTCTGGGATGCAGCCTATCTGGCTCTGGGGTTTTATCGGCCTTTAATCCATTCAATTTACCCAACACCACTTCCCGACTAACCTGGACTAAGAGGGAGAGGGAGAGGGGAGAGGGAGAGGGAGAGGGTGTGGGAGAGAGGAGAGGGGAAGAGGGAGAGGGGGAGGGGGGAGAGGGGGAGGAGGAGGAGAGGGGGGGAGGGGGAGGGGGGGGAGGGGGAGGGGGAGAGAGAGATAGAGAGATTAGACATCTGTGAGATGGCACTCCTGATTTAATTTTTTTAAATGTTTTGTGAACAATTTAATTCAACATCTGGGCAAATAATTGATGAAATCTGGAGAGGATTCCTGAACATGTTAAATCCCTATCGCAAATGGAAGAGTGGGGGAGGGAGAGGGGTAGGGGTATTGGTGGAAGAGGGACAGAGGGGTAGAAGGAAGGGGTGGAGGGAGAGGGAGGGAGAGGGAGAGAGAGAGATCGATCAGCCATGATTGAATGACAGAGTGGACTCGATGAGCCGAATGGCCTCATTCTGGTCCTAGAACCTTGAGAGGGGGAGAGGGGGGGGGGGGGAGAGAGGAGTGGAAGATTGGGATGAGGGGAGGGGGAGAGTGGTTAGTGGGGAGTGGTGGGCGAGAGAGATGGGACAGACAGAGGGGTAGGGGGAAGGGGTAGGGAAAGAGGGAAAGGAGGTGGGGAGGAGTGAGGATGTGGGGTGGGGGGAGAGGGATGGGGTGGGTGAGGGAGAGGGGTGGGGAGCGAGGGCAGAGGGGGGGGGGAGGGGGAGAAAAGTGGAAGATTGGTGAGGGAGGGGGAGAGTGTTAGTGGGAGTGGTGGGAGATGGACAGAGGGGTAGGGGGAAGAGTGTAGGGAAAGAGGGAATGGAGGTGGGGAGAGAGGCGTGGGGTGGGGATAGAGAGGGATGAGGTGGGAGAAGGAGGGAGGAGAGAGGGAGAGGTGTGAGGAGAGGGAGATGGAGATGGAGAGGGGGAGGGAGAAGAGATGGGTGGGGGAGGGGGGTGAGAGCGGGGAGCGGGAGAGAGGTGTGGTGGAGGGCGGAGGAGACAGGGGAGGAGGGGAGATGGGGTAGGGGAGAGAGGGGGAAGAGTGTGGAGGGGGGGGGAGAGGTGTGGGGGGGGGGAGCGGGGAAAGAGTGGGGAGGGCCAGTGGGAGGGGTAGGGGTAGGGGCAGTCCATCTATTCCCCATTCCCTATCACCGCCAATCCTCTTTCTCTATTCCCACACACGTGATCACGCGCTTCGACACAGGCTGCGGGGGGAGGGTGCTGGGGCTGGTGCAAAGGCAAATGTAAATGAGATCCATTCCGTTTGGACATCTGTGATGGATGGCATTGTGACATCACACAACGGAATGTGCTGCAACATCAGGCGGGGGCGGGGCTGGGGTTGGAGCAAATGCATATGTAAACAAATCCATTCCAATTTGACATCTGTGAGCATTGGGCATTATGACATCACATGATGGAACGTTCCCCAACATTTTAGCTGAGAGCTGTTTTTTTTTAACATTTTTAAATTTTGGGGGGAGGGGGATAGTTTTTAATTAAAATGTGTACATAAAAATTACGAAATTTAATGAGGAATGGATTTGTGAATGTAAAAGTGAAATCTCTACCGAAATGGAAAACACACACACGCGCACACACACACACACACACACACACACACACACACACACACACACACACACACACACACACACACACACACACACACACACACACACACACACACACATATATATAGACAGATATGATAGATGATTAATGTGTGTGTGTGTGTGTGTGTGTGTATGTGTGTGTGTGTGTGTGTGTGTGTGTGTGTGTGTGTGTGTGTGTGTGTGTGTGTGTGTGTGTGTGTGTGTGTGTGTGTGTGTGTGTGATTTAGCATGTGTAACGTATCTCCTCGAAAACCAGATGCCCGAATGGGGAAATCTTTACATATTTTGGTATAGATTTTTCTTGTGAGTTTTGAAATCCACACCTCTATACCTTTGGTACATTATTTCCCTGACTTTTTTTAATTAAAATTGGTGACGAATCCAACCTTTTTTTAAAATCTGACTGCTGCCCAGCTGCTGACGTTACAATAACAGTGACATTTTTACATCTTCTGGTAGAAATTTTCCTCATGATTTAAAAAATGAAATCCTCTATAAATTTGGTCCATTATTTCCAGAGACATTTATTAAAATTTATTACCAAACTGACGTTTAAAAAAAATATTAAAGTTGCCCAGCTGCTGACCTCACAATGCCTTTGCACCTGGCCCAAATGCCTCCTGGCCCCGCCCCCCAGTGGTGGGGGGAAAAGAGTAGGGAGGGGGAAGAAATCCACACCTCTGTACATTTGGTACATAATTTTCCTGACTTTTTTATTAAAATTGTTGACCAATCTGACCTTTTTTTTTAAATCTGACTGCTGCCCAGCTGCTGACATTAAAATAACAGTTACATTTTTACATCTTCTGGTCGAAATTCTCCTTTTAAAATCGTTTTATTCGTTTTTTTTCCAAACAAAAAAATAAATAAAAAGCGTAATGATAAACATAACAATGATATTGATAACAGGTATAACCTAATATGAGTCCAGTGTTAAAATACACATTGAATATAGACCTCCCAGTCTCAATTTAAATATAGTTAAATGTTTAAAAGAAAACTTATACATGTAGAAAAAAACATGAAGATAAAAAGACAAAAATAAAGGGAAAAGGGAAGAAACAAATTCCGCCTAAAAAAAAGAAAGAAAAACAGAGCAAAACAGAATCTGATCTGAGAATGTCAACAATTGAAGTCTGTTTGTCGTCAAGTCCATTCCACCATATAGAGGTAAAATAGTTTTTATAACGGAGCAATTTATGTTGTGTGAAAGTGTTGAATAAATTATCCCCGTGTCTTATCAAATTTAACCAAGGGTTCAACAATGTCACTCCTGATTTTTTCTAAATTTAAACATGATATCATTTCAAAGTACCACTGGAGTGTGGTCGGATGGTTGGAGTCTTTCCATTTAAATAAAATAGATCTTCTGGTGATTAATGTGGTAAAAGCAATCAACCGATGGGCGGAGCGGGACAAATGAATAACATCTAAGATTGGTAGCCCAAAAAATGCAGTATTAGGATGAGGTTGTAAATCAATACCTAAGACTACAGAAATAGTATCAAAAATGTCTTTCCAATATTTTTCCAAAAGTGGGCAGGACCAAAACATATGGGTCAGTAGGCCACTTCAGAGTTACATCTGTCACAGGTAGGATTTATATGACTATAAAAACAAGCTAACTTATCTTTTGACATATGAACTCTGTGAACCACCTTGAATTGTATCAGAGTGTGTCTTGCACACATTGACTAATTGAAGAATCCTCTCCCATTTCTCCCAAAACTGTGGAATTCTCTGCCACAGAAGGTAGTGGAGGTCAGTTCATTGGCTATATTTAAGAGGGTTAGATGTGGCCCTTGTGGCTAAAGGAATCAGGGGGTATGGAGAGAAGGCAGGGTTGGGATACTGAGGGATGATCAGCCATGATCATATTGAATGGCGGTGCAGGCTCGAAGGGCCGAATGGCCTACTCCTGCACCTATTTTCTATGTTTCCATGTCTATGTTTTTATGTTTCTCTATAGATAGAGAAATTTGGAATTCTCTTTCCCAGTCATTCTTAATTTTATCAAATATATCTATTTCAAAATCAACTCATAAATAGTCATTATTAATCCTTTCTGATAAGGGTTCAAATGTAAAAAAAAATAAAAAATTTCGGTTTGATGTTGTAGCGGAAAAAATGGCTAATTTGTAAATATCTAAAAAAGTGTGTATTAGGTAAATTATATTTATTGGAGAGTTGTTCGAAAGACATAAAACAACCATCCAAAATCAAATCACAAAAAGCTACTAATCCCTTCCTCTTCCATAACAAAAAGGCTTGATCAGTACTAGAAGGTTGGAAGAGAAAGTTAGATAAGATAGGACTCGATAAGATAAAATCATTTAGTCCAAAAAAATTGAAACCTTATTTGAAACGTATGTCTTATTATTAGGTTAGTCGTATATTTATTCAATCTCGTAATTGCAAAAGGTAACGAGGCCCCTAGAATAGAAGCCAATGATAGCCCTTGTAAGGAATCACGTTCAAGATTTATCCATCCTGGGCATTGGGTATCTTCTAAATCTTTTGTCCAAAATGTTAGATAATGAACATTGACTGCCCAATAGTAGTATCTAAGATTCGGCAATGCCAAACCACCACCTTTTTTTTGATTTGTGTAAGTATTTTTTTCATAGTCTGTAATTTTTATTCTGCCATATATATGAAGACATTTTGGAATCAATAATATCAAAGAAAGATTTGGCAATAAAAATTGGTATCATCTGAAATAAATACAGAAATGTAGGTAAAATGATCATTTTAATAGCATTGATTTGGTCGATTAAAGATAATGACATTGGTGACCATTTAGTAAACTGTTGTTTAATATGGTCAATTAAAGGCATAATATTAGCTTTAAATAAATCCTTTTGTTTCTTGGTGATCTTAAGGCCTAGATAAGTAAAACCTTCGGTAGTCAATCTAAGTGGAAACTGTCCATAATTCAAAACTAGATTATTTAATGGAAAAAGCTCACTCTTACTAAGGTTTAGTGTATAACCAGAAAAACGACTAAATTGATTAAATAATGCTACTATTGCAGGAATAGATTTCTCAGGGTTAGAAATGAATAATAACAGATCATCTGCATTAAGAGATAGCTTATGTGTCTTATTCCCGTGGACAATACCAAAAATATTAGGGGATTCCCTAATAGCGGTGGCCAAAGGTTCCAAAGCAATATTAAATAGTAAAGGACTTAAGGGACAGCCCTGTCTAGTACCTCGAAAGAGCCTCAAAAAAGGGAGTCTCTGATTATTAGTAAGTACAGAAGCCTGAGATATGATATTTCAGCTTGGTCCAAGAAATAGATTTTGGACCAATCTTAAATTTTTCAAGTGTATTGAGTAAGTATTCCCATCCTACTCTATTAAACGCATTCTCGGCATCGTGAAATGACACATTCTGGGGTTTTATTTGACGATGTACAGTATTCATTAATCTCCTAACGTTAAAGTATGAGTAATGATTTTTATTAAAACCTGTCTGATCTTCAGAGATAATTTGCGGTAAAATATTTTACAATCTCATAGCTAATATTTGGAAAGGATTTTGAATTTAACAGTGATATAGGTCTATATGATGTCACTTCAGTAGGGTATTTATCTTTTTTAAGAATTAAAGGAATATATGCTTCATAAAAAGATTGTGGTAATCTATTCCTTAAAAAGGCTTCTTTAAATACCTTGCATAGCCAGAGAGACAATAAATTTGAAAAATATTTTAATAATTCTACTGTAAACCCATCTAAACTGGGCGCTTTACCAAAATTCACAAGGATTACTTTCTCGATTTCTTCTTCTGTGATGGGTTCATCTAACAACAGAGACTCATTATGTGGTAAATTTGGTAAGTTCAGTTTCTTTAAAAACTCATGCATTATATTGGAATCAGTAGAAAATTCAGATTGGTATAAGGGAGGTATACAATTCCTGAAAAAATGTATTAATTAGGTTATGGTTTGCCATTGCTACACGGGAGGTTTTAAACTGAATAAGGGGTGTGCGGTGTCAAATGGGATAGTCGAGGATGGAGTTAAAGGGAAAGGGTTTCTTAAATGTGTGAGCGGAGAGACAGGGGGGGTAAAATGAGGGTAGAAGCAATAGGTAGCAAGGTGAAATGTGGCAGGCAGACAAATCCAGGGCAAAAATCAAAAAGGGCCACTTTTCAACATAATTGCATAAGGAGAAAGGGTGTCATAAAAACAAGCCTGAAGGCTTTGTGTCTCAATGCAAGGAGCATTTGTAATAAGGTGGATAAATTGAATGTGCAGATAGCTATTAATGACTATGATATAGTTGGGATCACGGAGACATGGCTCCAGGGTGAACAAGGCTGGGAGCTGAACATCAAGGGTAATTCAATATTCAGGAGGGATAGACAGAAAGGAAAAGGAGGTGGGGTAGCGTTGCTGGTTAGAGAGGAGATTAATGCAATAGAAAGGAAGGACATTAGCTTGGAGGATGTGGAATTGATATGGGTAGAACTGCGAAACACTAAGGGGCAGAAAACGCTAGTGGGAGATGTGTACACGCCACCTAACAATAGCAGTGGAGTTGGGGATGGCATCAAACAGGAAATTAGAAATGCGTGCAACAAAGGTAATTCAGTTATAATGGGTGACTTCAATCTACATATAGATTGGGTCAATCAAATTGGCAGGGGTGCTGAGGAAGAGGATTTCTTGGAATGTATGCGGGATAGTTTTCTAAACCAACATGTAGAGGAACCAACGAGAGAGCAGGCTATTCTAGACTGGGTATTGAGTAATGGGGAAGGGTTAGTTAGCAGTCTTGTTGTGCATGGCCCCTTGGGCAAGAGTGACCATAATATGGTTGAGTTCTTCATTAGGTTGGACAGTGACATAATTAATTCAGAACCAATGGTTCTGAACTTAAAGAAAGGTAACTTTGAGGGTATGAGACGTGAATTGGCCAAGATTGACTGGCAATTGATTCTTAAAGGGTTGATGGTGGATATGCAATGGAAGGCATTTAAAGACTGCATGGATGAACTACAACAATTCTTCATCCCAGTTTGGCAAAATAATAAATCAGGGAAGGTAGTGCATCCATGGATAACAAGGGAAATCAGGGATAGTATCAAAACAAAAGATGATGCATACAAATTAGCCAGAAAAAGCAGCATACCAGAGGACTGGGAGAAATTCAGAGTCCAGCAGAGGAGGACAAAGGGCTTAATTAGGAAAGGGAAAATAGATTATGAAAAAAACTGGCAGGAAACATAAAAACTGACTGCAAATGTTTTTATAGATATGTGAAGAGAAAATGATTAGTTAAAACAAATGTAGGTCCCTTGCAGTCAGAAACAGTAGGATTGATCATGGGGAACAAGGACATGGCAGACCAATTGAATAACTACTTTGGTTCTGTCTTCACTAAGGAAAACATAAATAATCTGCCGGAAATAGCAGGGGACTGGGGGTCAAATGAAATGGAGGAACTGAATGAAATCCAGGTTAGCCGGGAAGTGGTGTTAGGTAAATTGAATGGATTAAAGGCCGATAAATCCCCAGGGCCAGATAAGCTCCATTCCAGATATCTTACGGAAATAGCCCCAGGAATAGTGGATGCATTAGTGATAATTTTTCAAAAATCTTTAGATTCTGTAGTAGTTCCTGAGGATTGGAGGGTAGCTAATATAACCCCACTTTTTAAAAAGGGAGTGAGAGAGAAAACGGGGAAATACAGACCAGTTAGTCTAACATCGGTAGTGGGGAAACTGCTTCAGCCTGTTATTAAAAATGGGATAGCAGCACATTTGGAAAGTGGTGAAATCATTGGACAAAGCCAGCATGGATTTATGAAAGGTAAATCATGTCTGACGAATCTTATAGAATTTTTCGAGGATGTAATTAGTAGAATGGATAAGGGAGAACTGGACTTATCTGGACTTTCAGAAGGCTTTCGACAAGGTCCCACATAAGAGATTAGTATACAAACTTAAAGCACACGGTATTGGGGGTTCAGTATTGATGTGGATAGAGAACTGGCTGGCAGACAGGAAGCAAAGAGTAAGTGTAAACTAATCATTTTCACAATGGCAGGCAGTGACTAGTGTGGTACCGTAAGGCTCAGTGCTGGGAACCCAGCTATTTACAATATATATTAATGATTTGGACGAGGGAATTGAGTGCAGCATCTCCACGTTTTCGGTTGACACGAACATGGGGGGCAGTGTTAGCTGTGAGGAGGATGCTACGAGGCTGCAAGGTGACTTGGATAGACTGGGTGAGTGGGCAAATGCATGGCAGATGCAGTATAATGTGGATAACTGTGAGGTTATCCACTTTGGTGGCAAAAACAGGAAGGTAGACTGTTATCTGAATGGTGGCCAATTACGAAAAGGGGAGAGGCAACCAGACCTGGGTATCATGGTACACCAGTCATTGAAAGAAGGCATGCAGGTGCAGCAGGCAGTGAAGAAAGCAAATGGTATGGTAGCATTCATAGCAAAAGGATTTGAGTATAACTATATAACCATATAACCATATAACAATTACAGCACGGAAACAGGCCATCTCGGCCCTACAAGTCCGTGCCGAACAACTTTTTTTCCCTTAGTCCCACCTGCCTGCACTCATACCATAACCCTCCATTCCCTTCTCATCCATATGCTTATCTAATTTATTTTTAAATGATACCAACGAACCTGCCTCCACAACTTCCACTGTAAGCTCATTCCACACCGCTACCACTCTCTGAATAAAGATGTTCCCCCTCATGTTACCCCTAAACTTCTGTCCCTTAATTCTGAAGTCATGTCCTCTTGTTTGAATCTTCCCTATTCTCAAAGGGACAAGCTGATCCACATCAACTCTGTCTATCCCTCTCATCATTTTAAAGACCTCTATCAAGTCCCCCCTTAACCTTCTGCGCTCCAGAGAATAAAGACCTAACTTATTCAAACTTTCTCTGTAACTTAGTTGTTGAAACCCAGGCAACATTCTAGTAAATCTCCTCTGTACTCTCTCTATTTTGTTGACATCCTTCCTATAATTAAAATTGCACACCATACTCCAGATTTGGTCTAACCAATGCCTTGTTCAATTTTAACATTACATCCCAGCTTCTATACTCAATGCTCTGATTTATAAAGGCTAGCATTCCAAAAGCTTTCTTTACCACCCTATCTATATGAGTTTCCACCTTCAAGGAACTATGCACGGTTATTCCCAGATCCCTCTGTTCAACTGTATTCTTCAATTCCCTACCATTCACCATGTACATCCTATTTTGATTTGTCTAGGAGCAGGGAGGTTCTACTGCAGTTGTACAGGGTCTTGGTGAGACCACACCTGGAGTATTGCGTACAGTTTTGGTCTCCTAATATGAGGAAAGACATTCTTGCCATAGAGGGAGTACAGAGAAAGTTCAGCAGACTGATCCCTGGGATGTCAGGACTTTCATATGAAGAAAGACTGGATAACTTGGCTTGTACTCGCAAGAATCTAGGAGATTGAGGGGGGATCTTATAGAAACTTACAACATTTTTAAGGGATTGGACAGGCTAGATGCAGGAACATTGTTCCTGATGTTGGGGAAGTCCAGAACAAGGGGTCACAGTTTAAGTATAAGGGGGAAATCCTTTAGGACCGAGATGCAAAAAAAAATGTTCATACAGAGAGTGGTTAATCTCTGGAATTCTCTGCCACAGAAGGTAGTTCAGGCCAGTTCATTGGCTATATTGAAAAGGGAGTTAGATGTGGCCCTTGTGGCTAAACAGATCAGGGGGTATGGAGAGAAGTCAGGTACAGGTTACTGAGTTGGATGATCAGCCATGATCGTATTGAATGGCGGTGCAGACTCGAAGGGCCGAATGGCCTGCTCCTGCACCTATATTCTATGTTTCTATGTTTCTATATCTACAGTTAGTGTACCATCCCGTTTACTGACTTGGCCTACACCGCTTTTAACTGATTAGCGAGTAATTTACCAGATTTTTCGGCATGTATATAAATTTACTTTTGGTTTTAAGTAGCTGGTTCTCAATCGGTGATACTAATAACAAATCATGTCTCAGTTGAAGTTCAGCTCTATTCTTATAAACTAGGAGCTTTTGAATAGTTTTTTATCAATTTCTTTAATCTCATCAGCCAATGTATAACCATATAACAATTACTGCACAGAAACAGGCCATCTCAGCCTTTCATATCCGTGCCGAACACTTATTATCCCCTAGTCCCATCTACCTGCACTCAGACCATTACCCTCCATTCCTTTCCCATCCATATACCTATCCAATTTATTTTTAAATGATAAAATTGAACCAGCCTCCACCACTTTCACTGGAAGATCATTCCACACAGCTACCACTCTCTGAGCAAAGAAGTTCCCCCTCGTATTACCACTAAACTTCTGTCCCTTAATTCTCAAGTCATGTCCTCTTGTTTGAACCTTCCCTACTCTAAATGGGAAAAGCTTATCCACGTCAACTCTGTCTATCCCTCTCATCATTTTAAAGACCTCTATCAAATCCCCCCTTAATCTTCTGCGCTCCAAAGTATAAAGACCTAACTTGTTCAACCTTTCTCTGTAACTTAGTTGCTGAAACCCAGGCAACATTCTAGTAAATCTCCTCTGTACTCTCTCTATTTTGTTGACATCCTTCCTATAATTAGGCAACCAAAATTGTACACTATACTCCAGAATTGGCCTCACCAATGCCTTGTACAATTTTAACATTACATCCCAACTTCTATACTCAATGCTCTGATTTATAAAGGCCAGCATACCAAAAGCTTTCTTTACCATCCTATCTACATGAGATTCCACCTTCAGGGAACAATGCACAGTTATTCCTAGATCCCTCTGTTCAACTGCATTCCTCAATGTGCTACCATTTACCATGTATGTCCTATTTTGATTTGTCCTGCCAAGATGTAGCACCTCACACTTATCAGCGTTAAACTCCACCTGCCATATTTCAGCCCACTCTTCCAAATATAGATATATATAGATATGCCATTTATTGTCACTATACATGTACAATGAAATTAAAAGCTGCTCGTACTCAGTGCATACATATAATTTAGTACAAAAAACAAGAAACAGAAAACAAAAACAAAATGGAGAGGAGGGGGGGATAGGTGCACAATTCTGCGGCGCTATATACATATCTATAAAGGCAAAATGGTGAAGGAGATGTTTAAAGATTATATTAAAAATGTTTTTTAAAAAAATGTTAAAAATTATAGTTACAATACACATTACAGTTCCAAATTTCATTACGTGGATATAATAGATGGAAGTCCGGGTGTTGGGCTGTAAAGTCAGTGCATGTGTGAATTAAGAGTAGTTATAATTTTCGGAAAACAACTATTCCTGAGTCTATTTGTCCTAGATTTGATGCACCTATAGCGCCTTTTGGAGGGCAGCAGGTCGAACAGTCCAAACGCAGGATGGGAGCTGTCCTTGATGATATTCTTTGCCCTGCTAAGACAGCGGGAGGTGTAAATATCCATCAGGGTGGGAAGAGGGCAGCCAATGATCTTCTGTGCTGTCCTAGTTATCCTCTGAAGCCTCTCCCTGTCTGCCATGGTGCAGCTGCCGAACCATGCTGTAATGTAGTATGTCAGCAGGCTCTCGATGGACGAGCGGTAGAAGGTCAGCAGCAGGTTAGAGTCCAGGTTGTGCTTCCTGAGGACCCTCAGGAAGTGCAGCCGCTGCTGAGCCTTCTTGATGACCGCTGTCGTGTTGTCTGTCCAGGAGATATCAGCAGCGATATGGACGCCGAGAAACCGGAAGAAATAGCCTAAATCTCTCTGTAGACTTTGAAAATCTACTTCATTATCCACAACACCGCCTATCTTAGTATCATCTGCATACTTACTAATCCAATTTACCACACCATCATCAGATTATTGATGTAAATGACAAACAATTATGGACCCAACACAGATCCCTGTGGCACCCCACTAGTCACAGGCCTCCAACCTGACACACAGCCAACCACCATTACTCTCTGGCATCTCCCATTCAGCCACTGTTGAATCCATCTTGTTACTCTACCATTAATACCCAACAATTGAACCTTCTTAACCAACCTTCCACTAGGAACCTTTTCAAAGGCCTTACTGAAGTCCATATAGACAATGTCCACTGCTTTAACCTCATCAATTTCCCGAGTAACCTCTTCAAAAAATTCAAGAAGATTAGTCAAACATGACCTTCCAGGCACAAATCCATGTTGACTTCCTAATCAGACCCTGTTCATCCAGATGCTTATATATATTATCTCTAAGTAACCTTTCCATTAATTTTCCCACCACTGACTTCAAACTAACAGGTCTATAATTGCTAGGTTTACTCTTAGAACCCTTTTTAAACAATGGAACAACAAGCGTAGTACGCCACTCCTCCGGCACCATTCCCGTATCTAATGACATTAGAAATATTTCTGTCATAGCCCCTGCTATTTCTACACTAACTTCCCTCAATGTCCTAGGGAATATCCTGTCAGAACCTGGTGACTTATCCACTTTCATATTTTTCAAAAGTGTCAGTACTTCCCCTTCTTCGAATCTCATAGTTTCCATAGCTACTCTATTTATTTCCCTTACCTCACATAATTCAATATCCTTTTAATTGGTGAATACCGAAGAAAATAAATTGTTCAATATCTCCCCCATCTCTTTTGGCTGTGCAGATAGCTGTCAACTCTGACTCTCTAATGGACCAATTTTATCCATTGTTATCCTTTTGCTATTAATATAGCTGTAGTAGCCCTTTGGATTTACTTTCACCTTACTTGCCAAAGCAATCTCATATCTTCTTTTAGCTTTTGTAATTGTATGTATGTAATTCTTTTTGAGTTTGTTTTTTTAATCCCGCATAGTATGAAATAATTTGTCCACGAATATATGCCTTTGAAGCATCCCAGACAACACCATTGGATATTTCTTCAGTAGAGTTTGTCAAGAAGTAAAAAGCAATCTAATCATTAGTAAAATTAATAAAGTTTAATTCTTGAAGCAAAGTAGCATTAAAGCATTGTTTAGCACTAAACTTGGAACCAGGTAGTTTGATTGATAGTTTCAATGATGCGTGATCAGAAATAGCAATTGCATCATACTAACATGCAGTGACTGATGAAACTAGCCCAGAATCTATTATAAAGTAGTCAATCTTAGAATAACAATGATATACATGAGAAAAAAAAGAAAATTCTTTGCCATTTGGGTGTAAGAATCTCCAAACATTCTAGAGTCAAGTAAAAAAGAATTGATAAAACTAGCTGATTTATTTGGAAGCACATGATCAGATGTATATCTGTCAATCAAGGGGTTCAGACAACAGTTGAAATCTCCACCCATTATTATAAGGTTGTGGCGGCTCCCAAGGGTCGTGCCATCATACTGTCGAACCCCTCGGCACGGGAGTGGTTCAGCTCACAGGCGGCCCTTTGCCAGAGGGTTTAAAGGCAGGGGTTAGGGTGCCATCTTTCTCTTGTTTGGTCTTCCCTACAACCGGGAGGAACATAATTAAAGGTGCCTCTCAAAACACTGGACTTCATGCTTCCTTTTGAGGCCCACACACTACATTGGTGACCCCCGAAGCTCCATTGACGTCATGATGGAGAGAAGAGAAAGCCCTACCTCCTCACAGGCCAGCCCGGCCCTGTCTCTGGACGCGATCTTGTTGAAACTGCCCAACTTCTGTACCACCTGGCCGCTCATCTGGTTCCAGCAGGCGGAGGCCCAGTTCAACCTGCGGGGCATCACGGTCGATGCCACCCGCTTCTCTTACCTGGTGGGGCCCTCGACCAGGACACGGTTGAAGAGGTCACGGACTTCCTCGCAGCCCCCCCGGACACTGATAAGTATCTCGGCCTTAAGGAGCTCGTGCTCCAGATTTATGGCCTAAGCAGGATGGAGCGTACTGCCAGGATCCTGCATATGGAGGGCCTAGGCGACCGACGGCCATCTAGCCTCCTAAAGGAGATGGCGGCTCTCCTGGATGGGCACATGCCGTGCCTGTTGTTCGAGTATACCTACCTGCATCTGCTGCCAGCCTACATTCATCTGCAGCTCACAGACGCCTCCTTTGCTGACGTCAGGGCCCTCGGGAGGCGTGCCGACGCGCTGTGGATGGCGTGCCCTGATGACGTCAATGTGCTGGCCGTCGGCAGGCGCGCCGATGACGTCACCCCGGCAGCTCCCAATTTCCTCCGGTGGGGCGGGGAGCTGTGGAAGGAGTGACAGCTCCATCCGGACGGCCCGCTCGATCTCCCCCAACGGCAGTGAGGGGTACTGCACCTGCAGTCCAGCGCCAGCAAGCCACAGGCACCACCAGCAGGAGCAGGCAAGCTCCAAGTAACACAAACTTGAGGCGCTGGTGCTATTTCAATCAGCGCTGGGGTGCTGCAGCACGACAATGCCGCCAGCCGTGCACATTCCCGGGAAACGCCTGGGCTGGCTGCCAATAGTCCCCGTGGCAGCCGGCCAATTCCGGGACCTGCTTCCTTGGAGATACTGGAGCGGAGCTCAGTGTCCTGCCCCCTTCGCTGGCCGACATTCATTCCGGTAAGCGGAGGCCCATCCTCACCGCGGTGAATGGCAGCCCTATCCGCACATATGGAGTGCGCATGGTTCAGATCGTGTTCGGCTCCTGCCATTTCTCGTGGCGTTTCACCATTGCCGACGTCTTCCAGTCATTGCTCGGGGCCGATTTCCTCCGGGCGCATTCCCTCATGGTGGACGTCAGGCATCAGCGTTTGGTCAATGCCACTACGATGGAGCTGATCACGTTGCGTTTGTACCAACCAGTGGGACGGCCCCTGGCGTCCGAGGACTCCCACTTCGCATGGATCTTTGCCACGTTCCCAGACATTCTGACCCCGCAATTTCGATCATCAACCCCCAGCCATGGAGTGGTGCATTTTATCCAGACTACCGGCGCACCACTCCATGCACAAGCACGCCGACTGCCGCCGGATAAACTGCGTCTGGCACGGCGGGAATTCCGCACAATGGAGACCTTGGGGATCATCCGCCCTTCGAGCAGCCCTTGGGCGTCCCCACTCCACATGGTTCCTAAGTCGAGCGGGGGCTGGAGACCTTGCGGGGATTACCGACGGCTGAACGCCGCAACAACAGAGGATCGATACCCCATACCCCACATCCAGGACTTCAACGCCCATTTGGCTGGGGCCACAATATTTTCAAAAGTGGATCTGGTATGGGGTTATAACCAGATCCCGGTTCATCCGGATGACGTACCTAGGACGGCCTCAAGAACGCTGCACAGGCCTTTCAACGCCTAATGGACGGGGTTTGTCGCAACCTCAATTTCGTGTTTGTGTACCTGGACAACATCCTGGTGGCCAGCTGCTCACAGCAGGAGCACTGCGCCCACCTTCGGCAGCTCTGCCAGTGACTCAGCGAGCATGCTTTGGCCATCAACATCGACAAGTGCCATTTTGGTCTAACCGAGATTGACTTCCTCGCCACCGCGTGACTGCGCAAGGCGTGGTTTCCCTGCCTGACAGGGTCGACGCCATCCGTCGGTTTCCCCGCCCACGCACGGTGCGTGGCCTGTAGGAGTTTGTCGGCATGGTGGATTTTTACCATCGTTTCGTGCCATCTGCGGCCCACATCATGCGGCCTCTGTATCAACTTCTGGCGGGTGGGCAGAACAAGAACGTTGAATGGACCCACGAGGCAAGGGCAGCTTTTGACGGTGCGAAGGCCCTTCCTCGGGCCAAATTGCTGGTGCACCCACGGGACGCCTCGGAGTCAGCGGTTGGTGCTGTGCTGGAGCAACTAACGGGCGGAGGTTGGCAGCCCCTGGCCTTCTTCAGCCAGAAGGCACCTCAACTGTGTGCAGTCAAAATACAGCGCATTCGATCGCGATCTCCTGGCTCTCTACCTGGCAGTGCGCCATTTTCGCTACTTCCTGGAGCACCACCCGTTCACCGCCTAAACGACCACAAGCTACTCACTTTTGCCCTGGCGAAGGTTTCTGACCCCTGGTCCGCGCGACAGCAGCGGCAATTGGCCTACATATCGGAGTATACGACATCTATCCGCTACATCGAGGGGAAAGAGAACCCGGTGGCCGACGCATTGTCCCGCCCCGCTATCAACACCATGTTCAAGGTGGCGCCCGGAATTGACCTGCTCTGGCAGAGGCACAGCTCACAGACGATGAGTTGCCCGCCTACCGGATTGCCATCTCCGGCCTCCACCTTGAGGATGTCCCTCTCGGTCCTGGGGGAGTGACAATCCTGTGCGATGTATCGTCCGGTCAGCCGCGCCCCATCGTCCCTGCCACCTGGCGCCGGAGGGTGTTCGAGGTGATCCACGGACTGGCTCACCCATCAATCCGGGCGATTAGTGGCTGCTCGTTTCATGTGGCACGGTCTGCGCAAACAGGTTGGCCATTGGGCTCGCACCTTCATTTCCGGGCCAGATGGCAAAAATCCAGCGCCATCTCCGTGCGCCTCTCCAGGTGTTTGGACTACCTCACCGGCGATTCGACCATCTCCACGTAGACATTGTAGGGCCTCTCCCACCGTCCCGGAGCATCACCCACCTTCTTACAATGGTAGGCTGCTTCACACGATGGCGGAAGCCATTCCGCTGGGTGATACTTCAACGGCTCGTGCGTTGTCCGCGCACTGGATTGCTCACTTCGGGCTGCCGGCGCACATCTCCTCAGACCGGGGGCCACAGTTCACCTCCGAGCTGTGGTCAGCCATGGCTTGCTTGCTGGGGGTGCGGCTACACCACACCACGGCTTACCACCCGCAAGCTAACGGTCTGGTGGAGAGATTCCACGGGCAGCTAAAGGCAGCACTGAAGGCACGACTCTCCGGCCCGGACTGGATGGACGAGTTGCCGTGGGTCATGCTGGGCATCTGGACCGCTCCCAAAGAGGGCTTGGCCTCATCACCGGCGTAGCTCGTATACGGGTCGCCACTCAGGGTGCCCGGGGAGTTCATGCCGTTGGCGCCGGGGCAGCAGGGAATGCCCTCATCCACCCTAAAGCGCCTTCGCGAGCGAGTTGGCAGCCTCGCACCCGTCCCGATGTCCCGCCATGGGACATTTCACCCACACGTGCCATCAGCCCTCAGGGACTGCCCATACGTCTTCCTGCGCCGTGATGCCCACCGGACGCCACTCCAGAGGCCGTACGAGGGCCCGTTCCGGGTGCTAGAACATGGGCAGTCGACTTTTGTCCTGGACATGGGGGGCCGGCCGGAGGCAGTGTCGATTGACCGTTTGAAGCCAGCACATCTGGGCATTGACCAGCCGGTGCTGGTTGCCCAACCTCGGCCTCGAGGGCGCCCCCCCTTCACGGCTCCCTCCGCCTGGCACTCCACCTTTCCTCCTGCTGGTCCCTCGACCTGTCCCTCCACCTATGCCTCTGCAAGCCCCACGATCGGCTGACTTCCGCTCACGGGCCGGCCGGGTCGTGCACCCGCTGGTGCGTTTCGTGCCTGTGGTTCTGGGGGGGTCCTATGGCGGCTCCCAAGGGTCGTGCCATCATACTGTTGAACCCCTCGGCACCTTTGCCAGAGGGTTTAAAGGCAGGGGTTTGGGTGCCATCTTTCTCTTGTTTGGTCTT
The DNA here is from genome assembly GCF_028641065.1 of Leucoraja erinaceus. Taxonomy (NCBI): domain Eukaryota; kingdom Metazoa; phylum Chordata; class Chondrichthyes; order Rajiformes; family Rajidae; genus Leucoraja; species Leucoraja erinaceus. The sequence continues at coordinate 129,489,822 of NC_073377.1, read as the reverse complement.
CCCTACAACCGGGAGGAACATAATAAAAGGTGCCTCTCAAAACACTGGATTTTGTGCATCCTTTTGAGACCCACGCACTACAAAGTGTTCATTTCAATCAGGAAAGGATGCAATTAACTGTTTAAAAACTCAGGGTGATCAATATTGGGTGCGTAAACATTCACCATAGCAACATTTTGCTTATAAAGAACACCGGTAATCACCAAACATCTGCCATATGGATCAGAAATTGTTTCATAATGAATAAACGGAATTGAGGAGTCAATAAAGATAGAGACTCCTTTCACCTTAGCCTGTGAATTTGAATGAAACTGCTGTCCTCTCCAAAACTTGTTTTTGTTAAAAAGTCGAGTGTTACCATTGAAAAGCCGTATACGCAGTCTAGCTGGATAAAGTAAAGCTGGGCACAACTGTTTCTTGAACAGATCAGACATTACATCATGAAAGGACTTTCTTATTTCCAAAAGCTCGTAACTATAATCAGGAACAAATCGAAACTTGCATCATTCATATTCAACCACGCCCAACTTTTTTGCTGACTTGTGAATATTCCCCTTCATTTGCAAAAAGTGAAACCGAACAATCAAGTGTCTCGGTTTATTACCAGATTTCTGCCCAATCCTGTGTGTGAGATTCAAAAATTGAAGATTTCCATCGTGCTCAATGTTCAAAGTCTCCTTTATCATTTACGAAGCATATTTTATAACATTATCTCCTTCTTGACCTTCCGGCAAACCAACAATTCGTAAATTCAATCGACGGCTTCTGTTTACCAGGTCCATATTTATAGTCTTATATTGCTGAAGTGCTCGAGTATTTTCATTCATTCTCTGTTCCAGCTTTTTAATCATCAAATCTCTCTCCTGGCACAGGGTTCGCAAGTTATTGATTTGTTCTTTTTTTTCACGAAGTTCAACTTGTAGCATAGTCAGCTTTCCTTAGACGTCCTTCAATTTGCTCGAAACTCCTTTCACCATTTCTTCCAAACTGCCAAATCTTGTTTCATTTCATTTTTCAGTTCATTTTTCAATTCATCGTTCATTTTTGTTATTGCTTCTATGATACGAGAGATACTAGAGCTGTGACTGTGGTTGTGGCTTTCCCCTGATCGTTCCTTGGGGAGCTTACTTTCCTTCTTGTCTCCATCCTTTTCACAATTAAGGCGTGTAAAAGTGTTATCAACACTTTATGAAAAGTAAGACCGTGCCTTGAAGTCATGTAGTCACAAGTAACATTGAAAGTGTGGTAAACGAATGTTAAAATTTAAGGGAGCAAACAAATTTGCAACCTTTACAGCATGCAGCCACAAGGACCTCCTCTCCCCTCATCCATCCTCCTCTCCGCTCCTCTAACCCCCTCTCCACTCCCCTCGACACCCCTCCCTCCCCCCCTCTCTCCCCACTCCCCCTCCTCTCTCTCCCCTCATCTATCCCCACCTCCTCTCCCCCCACCTCTTCTTCCTCCTCTCTCTTTCTCACCCCCTCATTTCCCCCTCCTCTCCCTCTCCCCTTTCTCTCTGTCTGTCTCTCCATTCTCTCTCTGCCCTCACTGTCTACACCCCCCCCCCGCCCCCCATTTAGACGAGCCTGTGAGTTGGGGGCTATGCGTCAGTGGAAAGGGCGGTTATGGGGTAAAAGGAGCAAATTAATAATATTAATATTATATCAAGGGGGGTAGTTAGCAGGTGTGTGGGGGGGTAGTTAGTTTGTGTGATGCTGCATGCCGCCCTCCCAGTCGCCCCTCCTCATCCACACGGTCTAGTCTATATATATATATCAAACTGTGTGTGTGTGTGCGTGTGTGTGCGTGCGTGTGTGTGTGTGTGTGTGCGCGTGTGTGTGTGTGTGTGTGTGTGTGTGTGTGTGTGTGTGTGTGTGTGTGTGTGTGTGTGTGTGTGTGTGTGTGTGTGGATGTCAGATTCCCATTTTCAGATATTTAGTTTTGGGCCTTGGTTGGCCAAAACCACACGTTGAAATTCCGTGATTTTTTCAATTTCGGTAGTGATTTCACTTTTACATTCACTAATCCATTCTTCATTAAATGTCGTCGTGTTTACGTACATATTTTTAATAAAATCCTTCCCCCCCCCCAAAAATTAAAAAAAATGTTAAAAAAAACCCAGCTCTCACCCATAGAATGTTGTTGAACGTTCCATCGTGTGATGTCACAATGCTATCCCTCACAGATGTCCAATCGGAATGGATCTCATTTACATATGCCTTTGCACCAGCCTCAGCCCCAGCACCCCCCCCACCCGGGAAGCCTGTGTCGAAGCACGTGATCACGTGTGTGGGAATAGAGAAAGAGGGTTGGGGGTGATAGGGAATGGGGAATAGATGGACTGCCCCTACCCCTTCCACTCTCCCTCCCCACTCTTTCCCCTCTCTCCACCCACCCCTCTCCCCCTCCCTCCCCTACCCCATCTCCCGACTCCATCTCACTCTCCTCACCCCTCTCCCTCCCCCCTATCTCCCCTCGTCCCCCTCCCCCCCCCCACCTCTCTCCCCCTCCCCATACCAAATCTGTAGAAGGACATTTTTGCCATAGAGGGAGTGCAGAGAAGGTTCACCAGACTGATTCCTGGGATGTCTGGACTGTCTTATGAAGAAAGACTGGATAGACTTGGTTTATACGCTCTAGAATTTAGGAGATTTAGAGGGGATCTTATAGAAACTTAGGCTAGATGCAGGAAGATTGTTCCCGATGTTGGGGAAGTCCAGGACAACAGGTTACAGCTTAAGGATAAGGGGGATATCCTTTAAAACCGAGATGAGAAGAACTTTTTTCGCACAGAGAGTGGTGAATCTCTGGAACTCTCTGCCGCAGAGGGTAGTCGAGGCCAGTTCATTGGCTATATTTAAGAGGGAGTTAGATGTGGCCCTTCTGGCTAAGGGGATCATGGGGTATGGAGAGAAGGCAGGTACGGGATACTGAGTTGGATGATCAGCCATGTTCATATTGAATGGCGGTGCAGGCTCGAAGGGCCGAATGGCCTACTCCTGCACCTAATTTCTATGTTTCTATGTTTCTATACCTCTCCCCTCCCCCTCCCCCAACCCTCCCCCACTCCATCTCACTCTCCTCACCCTTTTCCCTCTCCCCCCCTCCTCCTCCCACCCCATCCCTCATTCCCCCAAACACCTCTCCCGCTCCCTTCCCATTCTTCCACTTATCTTCCCCCACTGCCCCATAGTCCACCCTCCCCATCCCTCCCTCCCCCCCCCCCCTCTCCTTCCCTCTCCTCCCCCCACTCTTCCCCCTCTCTTTTGCTCCCCCCTCGGACACCCTCTCTCCCCCACTCCACCCCTCACCCCCCTATCCCCTCCTCTCCCTCCACCCTCAACCCCTCTCTCCTTCCTCCCTCCTCCTCCATCCTCCCCCCTCTCTCTCTCCCCCCCCCCTCTTCCCCCCCCACTCCACCCCTGTCTCCCTCCCTTTCCTCCCTCTCTCCTCACCAATCTCCCCTCCCTCCCCTCCCACCCCCAGCCATCTCTCCCCCCACCTCTCCTCTCTACCCAACTCTGCCATTTCCACCACTCCCCCTAGCCCTCACTCCCTCTTCCCCACTCTTACCCTCCTCCTCCCCTCACCACTCTTCCCCCTCTCTCCCCCCCTAACCCTTTCCCCTTCCGTTCCCACTCTTCAATCTCTCTCCCCTTCCCCCCTCTCCCTCCTCCTTCCCCTCCCTCCTCCCTCTCTCCCATCCCCCCACCCCTCTCTCTCCCCCATCCCTCTCCCACCCCCTCCCACACCCCCTCTCCTCCTCCCCTTCCCCCCTCTCTCCCCCATTCCCCACCCCTCTTCAACCCCATCTCCCCCCACCACTTCCCCTCTCTCTTGCACCACTCCCTGCTACCCCCTCCCCCCCCTTACTCCCCACTCTTCCCCCCCCCTCCCCCTCCCCCTACCACACTCTCTCCCCCTCCCTCTCTCCTCTCCCCCCCCTCCCTCCTCCTACCACTCTCTCCCCCCTCCCCTCATCCCCTCGCTCCACCCCTGTACCACCCCTCCCCTCATCTCCCCCACCCCCTACCCCTCTCCCCCATTCCTGCCCTCCCAGCTCTCCTTCCACTCTCCTCCCCCTCCCCATCCCCCTCTCACTCGTCCTACCCCACTCTCCTCTCCCTCCCCAATCTCTCCCTTTTCCTCCTCCCCCTCTCCCCCCCCCCTCCCCTCTTCTCACCCTCCCCTCTTCCCACCCCCGTCTCTCTCTCTCCCCCCCCCTCCCCCTGTCTGTGTGTTTGGGGGGCGGTTAGTGTGAGTGTGAAGCCGCAGCCCCACCCCTGCAAACGCTCGTGGGGAAACAGACCCAACGGGCCTACACTTGGTCTAGTATATTAAAACTGTGTGTGTGTGTGTGTGTGTGTGTGTGTGTGTGTGTGTGTGTGTGTGTGTGTGTGTGTGTGTGTGTGTGTGTGTGTGTGTGTGTGTGTGTGTGTGTTGTGTGTGTGTGTGTGTGTGTGAGATTCCATTTTCAGATATTTTTTCAGATTAGATTTTTGGAATTGATTCCTTGGTCCACCAAAACCACATGCTGAAATTCCGTGATTGTTTCCATTTCGCTAGCGATTTCACTCTTACATTCGCTAATCCACTCCTCATTACATTTGGACATTGTTATGTACACATTTTAAAATAAAATTCCCCCCTCCCCGACTTACTCATTTTAAAATCTAAACATGACACGAGCTGCTGACGTCACAATGCCACATGCCGACCAATCCAGGCCCACATGACTCCAGGCCCCGCCCACCCGCCGCTGTGGATTAAAGGCGCAGGGAGATCGAGAAACTTCTACAGAACAAACATTCTACAGCTCCGTTTCGCTGTAGCTTCTTTGTTCTACACATCTCGGGGCATCGACTCCCCACCCGTGCGGAGCGAGCGGCTGGCCGTTCTCCAGCAGCTCCCAGAGCTGTTGGCCACGTCCCGGCAGCTCGGTCTGGCCGGTGACTTTAACTGCATCATTGAAGCGGCTGGACGATCCGCCAGTGCCGACAACAGACTGGACAGCACGTCCAAGTTCCTGATGGAAATGGTAAAAGACGCAAAGCTGCACAACGCCTTCAGCGACCCTGCAGGTGGGCCCCAGCCGCGGTTCACCTGGTCGAGATCGGACGGTTTAGCCCGATCCCGGATAGACTTCGCCTTCACCACGAAGGCCGTCAAGGTGAGACACACCGACCTCACGCCAGTATTCTTCTCTGACCACTGCCTCCTTCAGGCTTCCTGTCACCTACAGGAGGACCGGAAGGCAGGCAGAGGGACGTGGAAGTTAAACGTGAAGCTGTTGACCCCAGAGAACGTTGAGGAGCTAAAGAGGGACTACGCATGTTGGAGAACGGTGAGGCCCCTCTTTGACTCCCCGACACTCTGGTGGGAAGCAACCAAGGAGAACATTAAGAGGTGCTTCATAGCCAAAGGGGTTCAGAAAGCAAGACAGAGTCAGAGGGAATTGTGCCAACTCCAGATAGATTTGCAACAACTGCTCCTTCTGCAGTCGAGGGGGGTGGATGTGAGGGAGGAACTTAGAGAGGTGAAGGACCGGCAAGCTCCTCTGAATCCTCCAAGATCATCTTCCGATCTAGGGTCCGCCATGTGGAGCAGGATGAGACGTGCTCACGTTTCTTCTTCCATGAGGTTCACAGGGGGAGCTCTGTGATCAACAGCCTTAGGGAGGAGGACGGCTCGGTAGCATTCTCGCAGACAGACATGCTGAGGGTCTGCAAATCCTTTTACACGGATTTGTATGACAGAAAGGCCACAGACAGTACCGCCTCCCAGAACTTCCTGTCCTCTATCACGGAGGTCTTGGAGGACAGCAAGCGGGAGAGTCTGGACCAACCACTGACCCTAGAGGAGCTGACTGGCTCCATCCGCTCCTTTGACTCGAGTAAAACTCCCGGAAGCGAAGGCTTACCGGCCGAGTTGTACTCGGCTCTGTGGGACTGGGTGGGCCTGGACCTGCTGGAAGTGTACAACGACATGCTTCTAGCAGGCAGCATGTCAGACTCCATGTGGAAGGGCAGCATTACCCTAATCTACAAGCAGAAGGGGGAGAGGAAGGATATAAAGAATTGGAGACCCATAACATTGTTGAATGTAGATTACAAGATCCTGTCTAAGGCCATCGCCAACCGGGTCAAGTCTGCTCTGGGACGGGTCATCCACCCTGACCAAACCTGTGCTGTACCTGGCAGGAAAATCTTAGACAGCCTAGCGCTGCTGAGAGATACCATTTCCTACGTGCAGGACAGACAGGTGGATGCCTGCCTAGTCAGCTTGGACCAGGAGAAGGCCTTCGACAGGATATCGCATACGTACATGAGGGACGTGCTCTCCAAAATGGGCTTTGGGGAGGGAATCTGAAATTGGATCAAATTGCTCTACACCAATATCAGTAGTGCAGTCCAAATCAATGGGGGGGAATCAGACAGTTTCCCTGTAAGGTCTGGTCAGGCAGGGTTGCCCTCTCTCTCCTGTCTTGTTTGTCTGTTGTATTGAACCTTTTGCCGAGTCTATCAGGAAGGATGCGAGCATAAGAGGAGTGACATTGCCAGGCAGTGGGGGCATTCAAGTAAAGACCTCCCTGTACATGGACGATGTCGCCATCTTCTGCTCGGATCCAAGGTCGGTCCGCAGATTGATCAGCATCTGCGACCAGTTTGAGTCGGCCACGGGAGCCAGGGTGAACCACAGGAAGAGCGAGGCCATGCTCTTTGGCAACTGGCCCGACCGATCTTCCATCCCCTTCACCATCAAGCCTGACTTCTTGAAAGTGCTGGGGATCTGGTTCGGGGGGGCTGAGGCGAGTAACAAGAATTGGCTGGAGCGGATAGCCAAGGAGGGGAGGAAGCTGGAGCTGTGGAGGCAACGCTCCCTCTCCAAATCCGGGAAAAATTTGGTCATCAGGTGTGAGGTGCTCTCGGGGCTGCTGTACTTGGCACAAGTGTGGCCTGTCCCTCCCTCCTACGCCACGGGGATCACCCGGGCCGTCTTCCAGTTCATCTGGGGGTCGAGGATGGACCAGATGCGACGGGTCACAATGTACAAGTCGGCAGACAACGGGGGTAAAAGCGTGCCCAACGTCGCCCTCATCCTGATGGCCACCTTTGTGTGTGGCTGCATCAGGCGGAGTGTAGAGCCAAGGCACGTGGGCACTAAGTGTCACTACCTGCTGAGGTTCTATCTGTCCCCGGTGTTGCGAAGGATGGGCCTGGCGCAGATGCCATGCAATGTGCCAGTCAGCTGGACATTGCCGCCTCATCTGTCGTCTGTGGAAAGGTTCTTCCAGACCAACACCTTTGACCACAAGTCCATCGGGCAGTGGTCAGCACGGAATTTCCTGCAGGCGCTGCAGGGAAAGGACTCGATGCATCCGGTGGCGTGGTTCCCGAGCAGACTGCCCAGCGTGTCTGGCAAAATGCCTCATCGCCAGAACTGACCAACAAGCACCAAGACCTGGCTTGGCTGGCGGTGATGGGAGCCTTCTCAGTTAGATTCTTCCTGCACCGTCAGAACCTCACTACGAGCTCACACTGCCCCTGGGACGGTTGCGGTGGAGAGGAGATGGTTGCCCACCTCTTTGCAGAGTGTGCGTTTGCAAAAAGAGTCTGGAGAGGTATGCAAGGGTCCCTGGAACGATTTATCCTGAACAGCTCCGTCACAGAGGACTCTGTGATTTACGGACTGTTCCCAGGGACACATTCAGAGACTGACATCGAGTGCTGCTGGAGGGTCATCAACTCGGTGAAAGACGCTCTTTGGTCTGCCCGAGCGTTGCTCACCACCCAGCAGAGCGAGATGTCCGTCAGGGAATGTTGCCGACTGGCCCACTGCAGACTGCAGGAGTACCTGCTAAGGGACTCGCTGAAGTTTGGTGCAGCCAATGCCAAGGCTCGGTGGGGGAGGGCCACAGTCTAGGGTCCTTCCGCTGCTGGACATAGGGGGCACGGTATGGTGGAGACGCCCCTCAAATTAAATTAAGGGAAGGTATCCCACGCCAGGGGGCCACATGAGTGGCACGGGTGGGGGACATTTTTTGTGGAAATGAAAATGTCAGATGGAATTTTCGCACTGTAAACATTGTATATATTTATTACTTGGACAGGGGCCACAGAGTGGCACGAGTGGGGGACTGTTTGGTGAAATTTGACAAATGTAAAAAATTGTACTGGGAAAATTTATATAGTCTCCGAAAATGTCGGATGAATCTTGTTTGTTTGAATGGTTCAGGAATTGTATATATTTATCAATTGAATAAAGTCTATCTTGGAAAATAAATAAATAAATAAAGAAATAAAGAAAGAAAGAAAATAAATAGAAAATCTCGGGGCATCGACTCCTCATGCGCTGAACCATATCAGCACTGTTGGCGTAGCTCGTGAAGCCTAGCGCGCTCATTCCAGCTGTGGGTTTACTGAGTCAGAAGCCGCTTCTCTCTCTCTCTTCATTTGGCAGCCCGGCTCTCCTCCACCCCCCACCCCCCCCGCTGCCTGCACCATGCTTGCGCCACACCTCCCGCAGCTCGACTGCCGCCTGCCGCCCGCTCCAACCCCCCCTCCCCTCCCTCCACTTCACCTCTCTCTCCCATCCTCCCCTTCCTCTCCCCCATCACCCCCACTCGCCCTCTCCCCCCCCAGACAGAGCAGAACGCCGACTGTTGCCAGAACCGCAGCCGCAGTTTTTCAGCTTCTGGCAACTGTACCCGACCGACCTGCTTCAGGGGAGAAATCACGCCCGCCCATGTGTGTGTGTGTGACTGTTTGTGGGGTGCGCACACGCTCTCCATTCAAGCAGACACTCTCATCTGTTTGTGGGGGCTGGTGCTTAGTGTGTGTGACGACACAAGCTTCTCCCCCCGAACTCCAGAGTCTTCTCTGTGTGGCCCTCTCTGTGCCCCTCTGTGTGTGCCCCTCTCTGCGTGCCCCTCTCTGTGTGCCCCTCTCTGTGTGCCCTTCTCTATGTGCCTCTGTACCTCTCTCTGTGTGCCTCGGTGTCCCCACGCCCGCCCGACTGCTCCGACCCCCCCCCAAATTGCGCAGAAATAACCAAAGATCCCATAGCGACTAAAGGAGCTTTGGAAAGAACGAGCGTTCTGCAGATCCGGAGGTGACCGTTCACAGCCGCCGCTCACTCACAACTGCAAACCAAACTCCTTTGAAAAAATCTTACAAGCAGGCAAGCGAGCTTTGAAATAAACCTTGCGCCCCTCCCTCTCCCCTCTCTCTCTCTCCCTCTCTATCCCCCTCTCTGTTTCCCTCCCCCTCTCTCCCTCCCTCTCTCTCTCTCTCCCTCTCTCTATCTCTCCCCTCGCTCTCTCCCTCCCCCCCACTCTCTCTCCCTCACCCCTCTCTCTCGCACCAATCTTTCTCCCCTCTCTCTCTTTCTCTCTTTTCCCCTCTCACTCCCTCTCTCTAGCACCCCTCCCCTCTCTCTCTAGCTCTCCTCTCTTGCACCCCTACCCCCTGCCCTCCCCTAAACCCCTTTCCCCCCCTCTCCCTTCCTCCTCCCACCTCTCCCCTCCCTCCCCACACATCTCCCCCTCCCTTCCACCCACCACTCCCCCTCCCTTGCCCCCACCTCTCATCCTCCCTTCCCCCCACCTCTCACCTCCCCTCCCCCACCTCTCCCCCTCCCAACTCCATCTCACCCCTTCACCCCCCTCTCCCCCCCCTCTCCCCTCTCTCTCCTCCCATCTCTCTCTCCCCTACTCCCCCCTTGCCCTTCTGTCTCTGCCCCCTTTTCTCTCTGTCTCTCCCTCTCTGCCCTCAGTCTCTACACCCCCCCCCCCCCTCTCTAGACGTGTCTGCGAGTTGGGGGCTATGCGTCAGTGGATAGGGCGGTTATGTGGTAAATGAGCAAATTAATAATATTAATATAATTTCAAAGGGGGTAGTCAGCGTGTGTGCAGGGGGTAGTTAGTGTGTGCGATGCCGCATGCCACCCCCACCCCGCACCCCCCCCGCAACAGACCCAACAGGTCTGCATTTGATCTAGTTATTATTAAAAATAGATTTTCTCCAAGACCCTTCTATGGAGATCATGTTTCAAAGGATGATCCTCATCCAAAAGTATACGTATGACACAGAAGCATTCTAGATGAAAAGTACAGCACAGAAGTGGGCCATTGGTTCATGTTGTCTGTTCCGAACATGATGCCAATTCAATCCTAATCTTTTATACTTGGAGATTATCCATATTCCGCCAATCCCTGCATATGCATGTGGCTATCTAAAAGCCTCTTAAATGCAACCATTGTATCTGTTACTACCACCGACTCCAGCCACTAACTGAAAAATCCGTCCCACACATCTCCTTTAAACTTTACCCCTCCGACCTTAAAGCTGTGCCCCCAGTATTTAACCTTCTCTCCCTGGGGAAAAAAGGTTCTGACTGTCTACCCTATCGATACCTTCCATAATTTTATAAATGTCAGGTCTCTCCTCAGCCTCCGATGCTCCAGAGAAAACAATCTACGTTTTTCCGATCTCTCCTTTTAACTAATTCTTTCTATTCCAGGCAGCAAGCTGCTAAATCTCACCTGCACCCTCTGCAGTACCTCTGCAACCTTTCTGTAATGAAGTAACCAGAACAGCATATAATATTCCAATGCAGCCTAACCAACGTTTTATAAGGCTGCCACATAACTTCCTGACTTTTGAATGTTGCAATTATTTTTGCTGCAAACTATAAGTTGCCTTTGTTAATGTGAGCCGAAGCATTGTTCTGCATCCACACTTTAATCCTTCCATTAACGTGTGGCTGCATTGGGTCAGATGAAACATTGAAGCCCTCAAAGCACATAATTCTCTGACAAGTAGAAATGTTACTGGATAATGTTGAACTGCCTTGGACAACATATTTCACCAATGGTAAAATGTCACAGCATTTGTAAAATCTACTGAGGACTTGTCTAGTTTGGATCTGCCTGCATCAGAAGTGAATACAGCTACATTAATATTCTTCCTTGCCATGCTTTACATTGGCCTGTGGAAACTCAATTACAAATTTGGCATTCTTGCTGCAAATGTAACAAATGCATGATATTTGTCAAAGAGCAAACATGGAGCAACAGCTTCTAAGAAGAAAATTGCCCCTGAGTGCCAGCATGATATAAAATATGCACAAATGTAATGTGATGGTTCATATAAATTGCCAGAATAACTGCAATCAAATGGGTTGAAAGAGAGCCAATGAACTGAAAGAAATGTAGGTGTTTATAAAAAAGTACTCTTTTTCATTTGTGAAATCCAATTGCCCCTCACATGATGTGACCCTGCAGACATGTGATGATACCAGAGCTGCAAAAGAACACTTACGCTATTCTAAAGCAGATTATTTGCTCCCTAACTGTGAAAAATAATTTCAAACTGATCTTTTTTTTTCCACCTCATTGAACAAAAACTGCATGTGACTATTCACTTTTATTTGTTAATGAGCAAGGTTCTGTAAGCCCCGAGAGTTTATGGCGGACCTGTTCTAAAACGGGGTCAGCAAAATCCCTTTGTGTGGTATTTGGAAGAACTTGTGCTCTTTGCATAAATTGAGTTCAACTTACATCATGCAAAAATGCGATCTTATTAAAAAGAGGTATTTTTTAATGAAATATAAACATTTTCACGAAATGTTCTGCTTCTCTGTGGTGAAGTGTTTTCTGCCTCGGGAACTAACACTCAGTTGGACCACTGGCTAACATTTATGAAACAGGGCAAAAGCGTATTAAAATGAGCACTATGGCTTTTAGCCCACAGATTCAGGTGCTATAATGTGATACCCATCAGGGGCTGTCTGCATAACTCCCAATTGTAGCAATATCTACACAGGAGCAAGTCAGTATTTAAACAAACTCCTCATGCATGCTAAAGTAGTTTAGTTTAGTTTATTATTGTCACGTGTACCGATGTACAGCATAATGCTTTTGTTTCCGTGCTATCCAGAAAAAGAAATGAAACACATAATTATAATTAAGCCATCAGTGCACAGATACAAGATAAAGGGCACAACATTTAGAAAAAGATAAAGTCTGATTAATGATGGTTCAAAGAACTCCAATGAGGTTGATGGGAGGTCAGGACAGTGGATGAGAAGATCATTCAATTGACTGATGACAGCTGGGAAAAAGTGTCCCTGAATCTGGAGAAACTGTCCATGGATTTGGAAGAAACTGTTCCTGAATGTGAAAAAGCTCTAGATAACCAGCAACAGAATTTGGAAAAGATGGATGACAACACAACAACATTCTCTTGTGTGCTTATAAACATCTCAAATTGTGGTCTGGTCTAAGTGACAGCCAAGCTACTGTGAAAAACAAATTAAATTAGACTAAATGGGACCCGTTGGGTCCCAGCTTCACACGGGAGGACTGGTCCCCCAATGCACTATTCCACCTCTCCACCAAGTCAAATATTGCTGGCCACTTGAGCGATAGCATGGTGTTGTGGGCCAAAAAGACTGGTTTCCAGAGGGCTATTATGGACATTGTGGACGGAATGGATTCTTGGGCTGGCAGCTCAGTCACTGCGACCACACACACACATACACACAGACACACACAGACACAGACACACACGCATACACACACACACACACACACACACACGCTCACAAACACATAAACACACACTCACTCTCACATACCATATATATAGTAGTAAACTTTCTTGAATATGCACTTTGGAGCTTCCGCAGTCAGCAGCACTACCGCAATCAGCGTGACCTCTGCACTTACCTGAAATTACGTAATCAGCGCGACCTCTGCACTCACCAGAAATTACGCAATCAGCGCGACCTGTCCACTATGCCGACGTCACGAAATGAGCAGGACTTTTGAACCAAACACAGTCGGACCTAATAAAGCATTTATTTCTTCCAAACACAGTCGGACATAATAAAGCATTGCAGTTTTAAGCAGAGGCTGGGCAACAGGCTAAACAACTCATGGCATTGTCATTAAGGGCTAACAAATCATTTTTAGCAAGTACATTGCAGACTCATAGTTCAGTTGATTCACAGGTTAGAATGAGAGCCGTGGCCTCTCCCTCGTGATCTTGCAGAGTGACTGAGTCACGTCCAGGCATCCGGGGTTTTATAGTCCTGCCCCCACGCTATATACCACCCCCCCCCCCTCCCCCCGAAGGGGCATTACCTTCATTGCGGTGATTGACAGGCGAGAGGATCTCAAGATTTTTTAAACACTCATAACTCTTTTTTTCATTGATGAGAAAAATCCTCAGAGCCTGCTGAGCGGAGGAGGATTGTGAGAAAAATGGCCAAAAATCATAGCGATATATTGCAGTATTTTATCTAAAATCAATATACAGTGCAGACAGGAAGTGGTCAGGATGAGACTTTTAATCATATAGATAAGGTGCATGTGATTGTAGCTTGCAGCTTGCAGCTCAAAAATTGGAAGTCTGAATTGAAAGTCAAAAATTGAAAATTTACTCCGCAAAGGGAGGACAAATTATTGTCCCGTATTAGCCGAGACATCCCGTATATTGGGATAAAATGGTTTGTCTCATACTGGACTGCCCTTGTCCCGTATTTGACTGCTACTACTTGGGTCGAGGGGACTGTCGGGTAAGAGCGCCACGTCCGGCCCTTCCTCACCCATCCCAACGTAGTGCAGCCCATGGAGTGCAGCAGCAGCGCCTCGCCTGTGGCCCCGTCGGTCGGCAGCCCAGCCAGCTTTGGACCTTCTCTTACCGCCAACACTACCAACCCTCCTTCTCATGCCCGATCATCGGTTCATAAGTTGGATGGGATGTCAGACTTTGTCATGCACAAAGTCCAAAGCCCGGGCCAAAACTTCTCATCTGGGCCGCCAACTGGGCTTTGTGTACAATCCAGCATCCGGACCAACTCATCATTCACCCAGCCACGGCCGAGTCAGTCAACAAATTGACCTCTTGTCCCTTATTTGGGAGTGAGAAAGTTGGCAACCGTATGTATGAAAGACATTAATGCTGGCCCTGTGACTGTATTTTAATTTTTGATCTGTGCACAATGTGATCATTTTTTACTGTGACTGGTAGTGGAGATTGTTACATTGCTCTCAAAAGCTGAAAGTTTGCCCACAAAGAAAGAAAGGGTCCTGACCAAAAACATTGTCTGTCCATTCCCTCCACAAATGCTGCCTGACCTACTAAATTCCTCCAACGCTTAGGTTTGAACATCGACATTGTGTGTTAAAAACATAGAACATAGAACAATATTGCATAGAAGTGGGTCCTCCGGCCCCCAATGTTTGTGCTGAATATGATGCCAAATTAAACTGATGTCATCGTTTGTACATGATCCATATCCCTTTATTCCTTGCATTTCCATGTGCCTATCCAAAAGTCTCTTAAACACCACTATCATATCTGCCTTTACCACCACCTCCAGCAATGCATTCCAAGCCCTACTACTTTCTGTGTAAAAAATGTGTCCCATACATCTATCTATCTATCTATCTATCTATCTATCCTAATCTATCTATCTATCTATCTATCAATATATAAAACTCTCGTGCCATCTGACCGACTGCCGTCCGGCGCCCTTCCTGCCTTTCGATTCGTTCCCGCCGTGCGATGTCACAATGCCCGATGCTCGCAGACATCCAATCGCGATGCCCGACGCTCGCAGACGTCCAATCGGAATGGATCCTTTACATGTACGGCTTCCGGCCGCATTTCTTCCTTTGATTCCCTGCAACTCCGAAACCAGACGCAGAATCGCCGACATCTTTTCCATTTCGGTAGAGATTTCACTTTTCTTTCTAAGTATCCGCTCCTCATTACATTTTGTCGTGTTTAAGTACACGTTTTTAATCAAATCCTTCTCCCCCACCCCCCTCCAATATTTCAAAAATAAACTGGCTTCTCACCAATAGAAGCAACCATTTGGGTAGACATTTCACTTTTCATTCCAACTATCCACTCCTCATTAGATTTTGTTCTGTTTATGTCCACATTTTTCATTAAATCCTTCTCACCCCCCCCCCCCCCCCCCCCCCCCAACTCACTCATTTTGTCGCCTCCTGCTGGCCAGCGACCATAATGGCTGCTAGCACCCGCATCTCTCCTCAAATACGCCCTTTAAAACCAGCCGCACTGCTCATTCCTGAACCGCTTGAGTTGGAGGACCACGTCTCCCGTGGGGGCTACGGGTAGGGAACGGCTGCGTTGAGGGAGCAGACCCAACGGGTCTGCCCTTGGTCTAGTAATATATAAAAGTCTGTGGCTGCCGGCGTCCGTCCGGCTGCCTGTTGATTCGTTTCCATCGTGTGATGTCACAATGCCCAATGCTCACACATGTCCAATCGGGATGGATCCATTTACATATGCCTTTGCACCAGCCCCAGCCAGATTCCCACCCCGCAACCGTGCTTTGGAGGAACAGACCCAATAGACCCAGGTGGTTAGTGTGACACCGCACCTCACTCCCCCCCCCCCCCCCCCCCTCGCAAACGCGCGTTGGGGAAACAGACCCAACGGGTCTGCACTTGGTCTAGTTAATATATAAAACTCTCGTCCCATCCGACCGCCTGCCGTCCGGCACCCTTCCTGCCTTTCGATTTGTTCCCGCCGTGCGATGTCACAATGCCCGATGCTCGCAGACGTCCAATCGCGATGCCCGACGCTCGCAGACGTCCAATCGGAATGGATCCATTTACATGTACGGCTTCCGGCCGCATTTCTTCCTTTGATTCCCTGCAACTCCGAAACCAGACGCAGAATCGCCGACATCTTTTCCATTTCGGTAGAGATTTCACTTTTCTTTCTAAGTATCCGCTCCTCATTACATTTCGTCGTGTTTAAGTACACGTTTTTAATCAAATCCTTCCCCCCCCCCAATATTTCAAAAATAAACTGGCTTCTCACCCATTGAAGCAGCACCAGCCCCAGCCCCTGATGAACGTTCCATCGTGTGATGTCACAATGCACAATGTTCTATGTTTCCCTCTCGTCACCCCTCTCCTCTCTCCCCTCTCCCACCCATCCCTCTCTCCCCCACCCGCCTTCCCTCTCTATCCCACCCCCTTCCCTCTCTCCCCCCACCCCCTTCCCCTACCACTCTGTCCCTCTTCCACCAGTCCCTCTACCCCTCCCTCCCCACTCTCCCACTTCTTCTCTCCCCTTACCCCACCGCTCTCCCTCCCTCACCCTCTTTCTTCTCCTCCCTGTCACACCCCTTCCCTTACCCCTCTGTCCCTCTTCCACCACTGCCCCTGTCCCTCTTCCACCACTCCTGCTCCCCCTCTCTCCCCACTCTTCCACTTCTCTCCCTCCCCCCCTCACACTCTTTCCCCTCTCTCCCCCCCCCCCCTCCCATCCCACTCTCCCCCTCCCTCCACACTCTTCCCCCTCTCCCTCCTCATTCCCTTACCGTGCACAGTCTCTGTCTTTAAGAAGGAACTACAGATGCTGGAAAATCGAAGGTAGACATTAAAAAAAGCTGGATAAACACAGCGGGTGCGGCAGCATCTATGGAGCGAATTGAATGGTCAACGTTTTTGGCCGAACCCTGGAAGAAGGGTTTCGGCCAAAAACGTTGCCCTTTTCCTTCGGTCCATAGATGCTGCTGCACCTGCTGAGTTTATCCAGCTTTTTTGTTGTTGTACCAGCATCTCTCTCTCTCTCTCTTCTCTCGACTCATGCACGCCCGCTCCAACTGCTCTACCCCCCTTCACTTCTCTCCCCATCCTCTCCTCCCCCTCCCCCTCTCCACCCTCCTCCTCCCCTTCCTCACACAATATTTTTTGTGGGGGCGGGTCCACAGTATGTGTGACTGTTTGTGGAGGCAGCCACACACTCTCTATTCAAGAAGACGCTCATCTGTTTGTGGAGGCGCGTGCTTAGTATGTGACCAAAGATCTTATAGCGGAGCTCTCCGCTACAAGATTTTTGTGTGTGACGACACACTCCCCCCCCCCCTCCTCCTTTCGTGCAGGAGGCGCGCGCAGCATCTGAACGCTCAGCGATTATTCGAATTGTTCACTAACCGTCATTCTGACTTTGCTTGTGAAGAGAAAAGTCCTGAATTGCATTTGTCTGATGCAGGAAGATTGTTCCCAGTGTTGGGGAAGTCCAGGACAAGCGGGACACAGTTTAAGGATAAAGGGGAAATCCTTTAGTACTGAGATGAGGAAAACATTTTTCATACAGAGAGTGGTGAGTCTCTGGAACTCTCTGCCACAGAAGGTAGTTGAGGCCAGTTCATTGGCTATATTTAAGAGGGAGTTAGATGTGGCCCTTGTGGCTAACAGGATCAGGGGGTATGGTGAGAAGGCAGGTACAGGATACGGAGTTGGATGATCAGCCATGATCATATTGAATGGCGGTGCAGGCTCGAAGGGCCGAATGGCCTACTCCTGCACTTAATTTCTATCTTTCCCTCTCCTCACCCCTCTCCCTCTGCCACCCATCTATCTCTCCCCCACCCCCCTTCCCTCTCTACCACCACTCCCTTCCCTCTACCCCTCTTTCACCACTCCCCCTACCCCTCCCTCCCCACTCTTCCACTTCTATCCCCTTACCCTACGCCTCTCCCACCCCTCTCTGCTTCTCCCTTACCCTCTCTCCCCCACCCCTTCCCCTACCCTTCTGTCCCTCTTCCACAACTCCTCCCCGTCCCTCTTTTACCACTCCCGCTACCCCTCCCTCCCCACTATTTCACTTCTCCCACTCTCTCTCCTCACCCCCCTCCCATCCCTCTCCCCCACCCCCTTCCCTCTCTACCCCACCCCCTTCCCCCTTCCCTCCTGTCCCACTTCCATCACTCCCGCTACCCCTCTCCTCCCACCCCACTCTTCCACTTCTCTCCCCCTTCCCCTCCACTCTCCCTCCCCACTCTTTCCCCCCCCACCCCTCTCCCCATTCCTCCCTCCTCCCCTCCCTCCCCCACATCTCTCTCCCCATCTTTCACCCCCTACCTGCTCTCCTTTCCCTCCCAAATCTATCCCGTATCCTCCTCCTCCCCCCCCCCCACCCCCCGCAAACGCCGTTGGGGAAATAGACCCAACGGGTCTGCACTTGGTCTAGTTAATATATAAAACTGTGTGCCTCCCGGTGACTGGCGACCATCCGTCCGGCTGCCGGCAGCCTTTCTTCCTTTGATTCCTTGCTACACCGAAACCAGACGCAGAATTACCGAGATCTTTTCCATTTTGGTAGAGATTTCACTTATCTTTCTAAATATCCACTCCTGATTATATTTTGTCGTGATTATGTACACATTTTTAATCAAATCCTTCCCCCCCCACCCCCCCCCTCCCCCCCAATATTTCAAAAAAAAAAAAAAACTGGCTTCTCATCCATAGAAGCAGCCTCAGCCCCAGCCCCAGCCCCTGGTGAATTTAAGTTTTTTTTGGCCTTCCATCACAGCAATGTGATGGATGTTTATGTAAAATGTAAATTATGTTGTGTCTGGGGTCTATTTGTTTGTAATGTATGGCTGCGGAAACGGCATTTCCTTTGGATCTCAAGGGGTCCAAATGACAATTAAATTGACTATTGACTATTGAACGTTCCATCGTGTGATGTCACAATGCCCAATATTCACATATGTCCAATCGGAATGGATTTATTTACATATGCCTTTGCAGGAGCACCAGCACCTGGTGAACGTTCCATCGTGTGATGTCACAATGCCCAAAGCTCAAAGACATTCTTGCCATAGAGGGAGTACAGAGAAGGTTCACCAGACTGATTCCTGGGGTGTCAGGACTTTCATATGAAGAAAGACTGGATAGACTCGGCTTGTACATGCTAGAATTTAGAAGATTGAGGGCGGATCTTATAGAAACATGCAAAATTCTTAAGTGGTTGGACAGGCTAGATGCAGGAAGATTGTTCCAGATGTTGGGGAAGTCCAGAAAAAGGGGTCACAGTTTAAAGATAAGGGGGAAATCCTTTAGGACAGAGATGAGAAACACATTTTTCACACAGAGTGGTGAATCTCTGGAATTCACAGCCACAGAAGGTAGTTGAGGCCAGTTCATTGCCCTTTTTTAAGAGGGAGTTAGATGTGGCCCTTGTGGCTAAAGGGATCAGGGGGTATGGAGGTACAGGATACTGAGTTGGATGATCAGCCATGATCATATTGAATGGTGGTGCAGGTTCGAAGGGCCGAATGGCCTACTCCTGCACTTAATTTCTATGTTTCCCTCTCCTTACCCCTCTCCCTCTCACACCCATCCCTCTCTCCCCCACCCCCTTCCCTCTACCCCTCTGTCCCACTTCCACTACCCCTCCCTCTCTCTCCCCGCCCCCTTCCCTCTACCCATCTGTCCCTCTTCCACCACTTCCCCGTCCCTCTTCCACACCCCTCCCTCCCTTCCCCTTCTCTCTTCTTCTCTCTTCCCCCCCTCCCTCTCCCATCCCTCTTTCCCCCACCCCCTTCCCTCTCTACCCCACCCCTTCCCTCTTCCCCCCCCCCCCCAGGCCCTCGTCCATCACTCCCCCTACCCCTCCCCCTCCCTCCCCACTCTTCCACTTCTCTCCCCCCCCCCCTCCACTCTCCATCCCTACTCTTTCCCCTCTCCCCCACCCCACCCCTCTCCCCCTCCCTCATCTCCCCCCACATCTCTCTCCCCATCTCTCACCCCCCTACCCCGCTCTCCTTTCCCTCCCAAATCTGTCCCGTTTCCTCCTCCTCTCCCTCCCCTCTTCTCCCCCCACCTGTGTGTTTGAGGGGTGGTTAATGTAAGTGTGATGCCGCACCCCCCCCCCCCCCCCCCCCCAGCAAACGCCGTTGGGGAAACAGACCAAACGGGCCTGCACTTGGTCTAGTCTCCATTAAACCTTCCTCTTCTCACCTTTTAGCTATGCTCTCCAGTATTGGACAATTCCACCCAGGGAAAACGGTTCCGACTGTTAATAGTAAGATTAAACGAGTACTTACCAGTATGAAGTTTGATCTGTATTTTATGAGGAGTTACGGTGAGGTATTACGTGAAGATCCCAGCCCAGTGCGCAGGCGCGGCATACTTCGAAGCAGCGGTGTGAAATCACAGGATGGACACAATATTTGAAGTAAGATAGTAAAGATCATGAGACATCAGTTTATTAGTTTGATCTATATATTGAGGGTGGGAGCGGCGGGCACGTAATACCTCACCGTAACTCCTCATAAAATACAGATCAAACTTCATACTGGTAAGTACTCGTTTAATCTTACTATTTTACTTCGGAGTCACGTGAGTGATTCCGTGAAGACTTCAAAGGTCTGTGATTTCAAACCGTGTAACAGTTTTTATTTCACTCACTGCCGAAGTTTTTGAGGGAGGAAGTGTTATCGTAATCAACCAGTGGATCTGCTTTCACAAGAAACAGAAAGGTATTTGTTAACAATAACAACATAAAGAGCTCCCCTGAGCTTAAATTAATATTGCAGTTTGTAATATTCTTTCTGCAATTAAATCAGGTTTATCAACGGTTTATAATAAAAAATGTTCTGAACGTCGTTCCCTTGACCATTCTGCCGTATTGAGAATGTGGTCAACCGGGATGTCCATTCGTTCAGCCGCTGATATCAATGCTGCCCTAGTGGAATGGGATTAAAATGTATTATTATCTATTCCGGCAGCCTTCAGTACCTGTTTGAGCCACCTTGGAGTGGTTGGCTCGTACCCTGTCTTGGGGTTTCTGTGGTTGACCCATAGGCTTTCCTCTCCCTCTAAGATTGTGGGTTGTGTCTATATATTGTAGTAGATGGGTCACCACACTCAACCTGGACTCTGGTGGGTAGGCCCGGAATCCCACCAGTGAATTGGGCGTTCCTGGTCCATATAGCCATATAACGATTACAGCACGGAAAACACAGGCGATCTCGACCCTACTAGTCCGTGCCGAACTCATAATCTCGCCTAGTCCCATATACCTGCGAGTTAGATTTTTACCAGACCTAGAATATGAACGTGATGCGTCTGGGGTAATCACCATGTTATCCAGTCTAGTTTTATGGAGTGACTGGACTCTGAGCGTGTACGAGAGCCATAAGCATGAGCGTTTTTAACATAGATTGAGCAAGCTGAGGGATCTGGCTGGTGCCATTCTCTGAGATATGTCAATATCACACCAATATCCCATACATGGGTATACCTGGGTTTTTGGGGCTTATTATTATAGTTGCCCTTCATAAGTTTACCTTCAGTGGATGGGATCCCATGCTCTGCTGTCATGCTGTTTTAGATAAGCAGATAAGGCGCTCCATGCTGTATTTACGGCACTGTAACTCACCTTTTAGTCATGGTGTAGATGTTCCAGGAACTCCAATACGTCAGTGGTTGAATAGTTTGTTGTCCCTGCGTCGTGGCAGTATTTTACCCATGTTAGCTTTTGGTGACTGTTCGCAGGGATGCCGACATGGTGGTAATGGTTCCTTTGGATAATCCCAGTCCCTGGTAAGGTCTATTCAAAACCTGCACCCAGGAGTTTGATGTTTTTCTGGCATGGGTGGCTTGTGCCTGATACTGGGTTGAGTCAGCAACCATGGTCCACTATGGAAATCCATAGGTGACTCGCCCACCGTGTCGTGATGAACTGGGAACCATGGCTGTGTAGGCCGGTCGGGCACGTTCAATATCTCGGAGACAGATCCCATCTGTATTGCGAAGTGCCCGACTGATGAGGCAGAAGGGAGGAAGGCAAAGCAGAAATTCCCCCTTCCAGCGTGTAGGCATCTATCGCTGCTGCCTCTAATCTGGTTCCTAAGTCACATACATAGGTTACTGGTGATTCCGTCTTGTGCAACCAAATTGATATCTGGCTTTCAAACTGCTTAATACCTTTAGCAGATATCTTGGGTTTGACATCTATTCAATGTTATCATAAATTTTACCCCGTGACATGGTGTCTCCCACTGTGTTCTAGCTTCCTAGGACATAGGCAGCTGATAGTTAAAATGTCTTTTGACACACCATTGCCAGATTTGTTTGACCAATTTGTTGCACAATAATGATTATTATGCTCCCCATATGGTTGATATAAGCCACCACCATAGTATTATCAATCCGTAACCACATATGTACGTGCTGCATTTGAAATGCATATGCTTTTTAGCCCAATAGGCGATCACCAATCCCAAGTAGTTGATGCCCGGTGTGTGTAGTAACGATGTTTGTGAATTGGTCCATCTGTTACCTGTGCTGGATATGGGGTTTAGTTGCTCCCCAGCCTAAAGTACTGGCATCGGTTTTTAATAACCAAGTTGGGATTGGTGATGATAATAGGGCTGAAAACTATGCCAAATATATGTCTGCCCACCACCGTAATTGTGATATAGCTTCAGTGGGTACATTCATGATTTGATTATAGTGACCCAAGTACCTTGGCAAAGTAACAGTCATATGGACGGAATTATTATTGAAGCCCAGATAATCCATGGTAGTTAACGCTTCAATTCTGGTTTATCTGGGCGTGGGATAAACCTCAGAGCTTTAGGGAGCTGTTTCGTAGCTAGAACTGCTGCCACAGCTAATTCCTTTGTTTCCCCTAATATGAGGATATCATCCAATATATGCCATGATTATGCTTGTTTTCTTAATATTTTCATGGCCATTTTTTAAATATTTATAATAGTTTAGGGCTGAGGTTAGACCATAGGGAATGCTCTATGCTCCCATGGTTGCCCTAACCGGGATATCCATTATCCAGGTAAAATATTTTTAGGTATCTATAATGATCCTAGTGTATGGGTATAAGATAGTTAGCATCTTCCATATCAATGCTCCCCATAGGTATCCTTTGGAGATCAGATGTCTGGCAGTGACAAAAACCAGTCTCCATTTTAAAGTGTATATACTCAACAGATTTATTTAGTGATATTAGGTCAATGATGATCATACATTCACCATCTTTTGTAGTTTTGGTGAATATATTCGATACAAATTCCAATGGTTCATGTTTACTCCCATGATCCGTTTAGTAATGAGCCTTTCTAGTTCAGCTTGACCTTCTCACTTCTCTTTCTTAGAGGGAGAAAATGCCCTTTGGGCGCATTGCTGAACTGGCGGTAATATGCCCAATTTGAATTCGTTTTTATCCACTAATACTGTTGAGTATATTTTAGTTATTTGTGACAGCATCCCATGCTTTATCAACAAGTGTAAATGCCCCCCCCCGCAGTTAGTAGAACACCCTTATTTAGTGTAAACTGGGAGGAACCAGACTACCTACCTCCATGTTCATTGTTTTTTCATGAAGGCCTAGTTTGCTGGTATGCTGGTGCTGTCGGTGGGGTGGCGCATTTTCCCACGGCTCCGCTCTGGGCCCCTGTCTAAAAAGAACTTTGGGGGTAAATGTGAAGCGGTCGCCAGGCTTTTCACCAGTCCTTGTTTGATATTGCTGGTGGATGCCGAGGGGTGCTGCCAGCTGGGTGTTGGATGCGATGTCCTGCTCGTTCCATGGCCTGCCCTCATGAGGCGCACAGGTTTAGCTGCCTCTCTTCCCGCAGCTGCGGTTTGCATAGCCCCGTATATTTGGGGTTGCGGGCAGGTCTTATATGCACCATTGTTCAGTCGAGTATCCCAAATTTGGGAACATCTTAGGCGTCAGCACCCTGGTAGTGCAACGGGATAGTCTCATCCTGGGAGAACCACCTTGGTGATCATGGCGTCTCGCCTGCCAGGTGAGTATGATCCGTGGAAAACGAGCAAAGGCGGTGACATCTTGACCCTTCTGTTAGGAGCTTCAGAATTCGCTGCTTTTAGCTCTTGTCTGCGAGTCTGCTGACCCAGCTGCCTGCGGATTTGCCTCTAGAAAGGCCTGCTCCTGCAGGGCTTTGTTGGGAAGATGGTCGCGTGGAGGAGCCATGTAGTGGCCCACGACACCCAGTAGCTCTTCCTGATCCTGCTCCCCTGGCATACTGCTGTTCTCGTCCGCCTGCCCAGCGTTTAAGCCAGCCCAGCCCTGGCCTCCTTAGCTAGCCTCAAAAGAGGGAGCAAAAGGGTGTGCTATAAATTGGAGGAGGCATAGCTCAAACTCCGCTGTTGCATCAATCCCTCGTCAAGGGAGATGGCTTAGTGCAATAGCACTGGGGTAGGAGTGTCAGCTCCCTTGGCATTCAGCCAGTGCCCCTTTTTTCCTGGAGGTTTTGAACTCCATGACCTCCTCTGGCTTGGGGAGACAGACATACTTATTTTTGCTGTCTCCAACCTGTTCCAGTTTGGAGGAAGTTGGCTCCTGTAGAACCTGTAAATTGGTAAGATTTTTGTCTTACCTGTATGTAGAGGCTGCCTGCCGTTTTTCAGGCGGCATTGTAGCGGTTCCCGGGCGGCGATTCTCCTTGTCAGGAGTCTGCAGGGCTGCCGGTCGGGTTTTTTAATTTCCCGCCGGTCCGCTGCTGTTACCAAACAGCTGTTCAGCGGACCGGCATCAGCGCAGCTCCCTGCAGCGGTCCGCAGCCTGTGCGGTCCCGTTAGCGCCTTTCCCCCTCCACTGTCGGCTCCTTCGCTGGAGTCGAACGGGGGCCGCTTCCTCTCTACTTTGCTCCCCCTGGAGCAAAAAAACCACAAGGCCCGATTAAGGTAAGTACTTACCTCACGTCCTTGGTTGCGGGAGCTGCCGACTCCCGCTGGCCGCGTTGCACAGCTGTGCGATAATGCCGCACCTGCGCACTGGGCTGGGATCTTCACGGAATCACTCACGTGACTCCGAAGTAAAATCCTACTATGCCTTTCATAATTTTTTTTACTCATATCAATTCAACTCTCAACCTCCAAATTTCCAGATAAAACTATCCAAGCTTATCCAACCTCTTCCTGTAGCTGAAACCCTCTAATCCAGGAAGCATTCTGATAAACCTCCTCTGTACACTCTCCAATGTCTCCACATCGTTCTTGTAATGTGGTGACGAGAACTGCATGTAATTCTCCAAATGCATCTTAACCAAAGTTGTGACTTTTCCAATCAGCAACCTAGTGTTAAAGTACAATTGATGTTGAATATTAGGAACAAGGAAGCGTAGAGGTGCAGCTCACTGAACACTTTTCCTTCTGTCCATGCTCTCAATGTACACCTGTGACCAAGGGCAGATCAGAGGACCTCTTTGACGAACCTGTGCACTCAGTCCACCAGAGCCAGCTGGAGCTCCTGGTTGCTGGTATTTGAATTCTCCTTCCCATTCCCATTCTGACCTATTTATCCTCGATCTCCTCCTCACTTGCCAGAATCAGGCCACATGCAAACCAGAAGGACAGCACCTTATATTCCACTTGGATAGCCTACAACCCAAATAATGAACTCTCCAGTTTCAGGTAACCACTGCCTCTCCTTTTCATGCATCCAGCTTTCCTGGCTCCTTCCACCAACCCTGCACATGCACACTTTTCTTTCCACTCAACTCACTCTCGTCAACCAGATCCTTTCTCCTCCTCCATCTCTTCCTTCTGCTCATGCCCACCTGACCATACCTCAGGGCTCACCATTTTTCTCCCCCATCTCTGTTCCCTTCTACCCACATTCTCTTCCCATAGTTTTCCATTTCATTCCCCACCTTCCTTCCATATTAGATTCCTTCATATACACCCTCAACCTCCAGCCTTGGTTACTATCTCCACTTTCTTTTCCCCCATCTGCCCTGCCCGTCAACCTCTCCTCGCCTAAATCCACCTGCCACCAGCTCTTGCCCCACCTCTTTTTCTCACCAATTTCTACCTTCGGAAGAAGAGTCCCGATCCAAAACATCCTCTATCCATTTCCTTTCACAGATGCTGCCTGAGAGTTTGTTGCCCAAGATTCTACCCTTTGCATTCTCTTGTGGCTCCTTCATTGTTTCTCTATGGTTCTACAAACAGAAACTAGATAGGTTAACAAAAAAGTGAACAAATTAGTCATCTCTAGATTTTCAATAAATATAAACTATATTCATTTATTTGGGTTTATTGCTGCATGAGTTTTTTTATGAAGAACAATTTAAATACATCAAATAAATGGAGTGACAATACAGTTGACGTATCATTTCATCATCATGAAAGCTGCAGAACTCATGAAGGTATTGCAGCTGTTGATTGGCGATAGCCGTTTGTGCATTAGAAGACTAATCACATTTCCAAAATTGTTTACAAAGCACCTTTGAACATTTTGCTACAATAAAAGGTAATGAAAATTAAAAAAAAATTAACTGATTGATTAATTGAATTGATGTTTTCTATTAAATCTTCGCAAATCTTGATGTTAAGTAGTAGGTTTGATATATTATAGCTGCATGTGTGTATTCTTTTTTGTTACTGTAACTTAATATCCTCCTAAAATGACAAGAATAAATGCATTAAACACCATTATAAAATAATTCAAGTTAATTAAATATCTTTAAAATAAACTCCTGTTCCTTCATTATGATACGTCTCAGCAGGCTAATGGATTACCAAGGATAATAGCCATTTTTAATTTAAAATATTTATTTATAATTTTATGGTTTACATTTGCAATTAACCTCTTTGATTGAACTGTTTGGGATCAAGATTTGATGTGATTTTTCCCTTTCTATGTTAGCTTCCCTACATTTACAAATTAGGATAATAAATAAAATGCAGCATTTAATTAATATACCTCCAATATGAGTTTGGATGCATTACGTCTTTCATTCTGCATTCATAGTCGTGTCTACCATTATTAAGTGCAACTGTTACCTCAAAACAATGTATTGGGTGGTTACCTACTGCTACAATAAACCATGCTTCTCTCCACTCTGAATTCAGCTGCCATGTTAAAGAGTTACACTCCTTGATGGTCCTTGTTTAAGAAAGTTAAGACTATGCTTGGTTAAACTAGTAGGTGAGAACCTACAATACCCTACTCAGTCTTGTTCCCTTCTCAATAATTCTAGCTTGCTTTATCCTTCCATAACATAGAAACATAGAAAATAGGTGCAGGAGTAGGCCATTCGGCCCTTCGAGCCTGCACCGCCATTCAATATGATCATGGCTGATCACCCAACTCAGTATCCTGTACCTGCTTTCTCCATACCCCCTGATCCATTTAGCCACAAGGGACACACCTAACTCCCTCTTAAATATAGCCAATTAACTGGCCTCAATGACATTCTGTGGCAGAGAATTCCAGAGATTCACCACTCTCTATGTATAACCATACTCACATTTCAAGACTTCCACAATGGAGAGTTAACGCATCAGATAGCTGTACTTCTATAATCAGGCAGAAAACAGGCTGGAGTCCAGTGGGGGACCTCTTCTAGTTTTTGACAATTCCACCCTGGAATAAAGGTTCTAACCCAATCTATGCCAATGATCTCATCTATGAAATTAATACGATTATGAATGAGAATAGAAACATAGAAATTAGGTGCAGGAGTAGGCCATTCGGCCCTTCGAACCTGCACCGCCATTCAATATGATCATGGCTGATCATCCAACTCGGTATCCCGTACCTGCCTTCTCTCCATACCCCCTGATCCCCTTAGCCACAAGGGCCACATCTAACTCCCTCTTAAATATAGTCAATGAACTGGCCTCAACTACCCTCTGTGGCAGAAAGTTCCAGAGATTCACCACTCTGTGTGAAAAAAGTTTTTCTCATCTCGGTTTTAAAGGATTTTCCCCTTATCCTTAAGCTGTCACCCCTTGTCCTAGACTTCCCCAACATCGGGAACAATCTTCCTGCATCTAGCCTGTCCAACCCCTTGAGAATTTTGTAAGTTTCTATAAGATCCCCTCTCAATCTCCTAAATTCTAGAGAGTATAAAACAAGTCTATCCAGTCTTTCTTCATAAGACAGTCCTGACATCCCAGGAATCAGTCTGGTGAACCTTCTCTGCACTCCCTCTATGGCAATAATGTCCTTCCTCAGATTTGGAGACCAAAACTGTACACAATATTCCAGGTGTGGTCTGCAATACAACCTCCCTGTTCCTATACTCAAATCCTTTTGCTATGAAAGCTAACATACCATTTGCTTTCTTCACTGCCTGCTGCACCTGCATGCCTACTTTCAATGACTGGTGTACCATGACACCCAGGTCTCACTGCATCTCCCCTTTTCCTAATCGGCCACCATTTAGATAACAGTGTGTTCAAGAAGGAACTGCAGATGCTGGAAGATCGAAGGTACATAAAATTGCTGGAGAAACTCAGCAGGTGCAGCAGCATCTATGGAGCGAAGGAAATATGCGACGTTTCGGGCCAAAACCCTTCTTCAGACTGATGGGGGGGTGGGGGGGGTAGAAGGAAGGAAAAGAGGAGGAGGAGTCTGGCCACATCCGGCACCTACACACAACTGACTGACTTCATCCACTTCACCACCAACTTCCAACCGGCATTCCAATAAACCTGGACCATTTCCGACACTTCCCTACCATAGAAACATAGAAATTAGGTGCAGGAGTAGGCCATTCGGCCCTTCGAGCCTGCACCGCCATTCAATATGATCATGGCTGATCATCCAACTCAGTATCCCGTACCTGCCTTCTCTCCATACCCCCTGATCCCCTTAGCCACAAGGGCCACATCTAACTCCAAATGAAAGCTAACATACCATTTGCTTTCTTTACTGCCTGCTGCACCTGCATGCCTACCTTCAATGACTGGTGTACCATGACACCCAGGTCTCACTGCATCTCCCTCTTTCCCAATCGGCCACCATTTAGATAATAGTCTGCTTTCCTGTTTTTGCCACCAAAATGGATAACCTCACATTTATCCACATTATACCGCATCTGCCAAACATTTGCCTTCTCACCTAGCCTATCCAAGTCACCTTGCGGTCTCCTAGCATCCTCCTCACAGCTAACACTGCCCCCCAGCTTAGTCTCATCCGCAAACTTGGAGATATTGCCTTCAATTCCCTCATCCAGATCATTAATATATATTGTAAATAGCTGGGGCCCCAGCACTGAGCCTTGCGGTACCCCACTAGTCACTGCCTGCCATTGTGAAAAGGACCCGTTTACTCCTACTCTTTGCTTCCTGTTTGCCAGCAAGTTCTCTATCTACATCAATACTGAACCTCCAATGCTGTGTGCTTTAAGTTTGTATACTAATCTCTTATGTGGGACCTTGTCGAAAGCCTCTGGAAGTCTAGATATACCACATCCACTGGTTCTCCCCTATCCACGCTACTTTTACATCCTCGAAGAAATTGCCCGATGTTAGACTAACTGGTCTGTAATTCCCCGTTTTCTCTCTCCCTGCCTTCTTAAAAAGCGTGGTTATGTTTGATTCCCGCCAATCCTCAGGAATTACTCCAGAATCTAAAGAGTTTTGAAAGATTATTACTAATGCATCCACTTTATTCTGGAGCTACTTCCTTAAGTGCTCTGGGATGCAGCCTATCTGGCCCTGGGGATTTATCGACCTTTAATCCATTCAATTTACCCAATACCACTTCCCGACTAACCTGGATTTCACTCAATTCCTCCAACTCCTTTGACCCCTGGTCCCCTGCTATTTCTGGCAGATTATTTATGTCTTCCTTAGTGAAGACAGAACCAAAGTAGTTATTCAATTGGTCCGCCATATCCTTGTTCGCCATGATCTGCAAGGGACCTACATTTGTTTTAACTAATCTCTTTCTTTTCACATATCTATAACAACTTTTGCAGTCAGTTTTTATGTTCCCTGCCAGTTTTCTTTCATAATCTATTTTTCCTTTCATAATTAAGCCCTTTGTCCTCCTCTGCTGGTCTCTGAATTTCTCCCAGTCCTCTGGTATGCTGCTTTTTCTAGCTAATTTGTACGCATCATCCTTCGCTTTGATACTATCCCTGATTTCCCTTGTTATCCACGGATGCACTACCTTCCCTGATTTAAACTTTTGCCAAACAGGGATGAACAATTTTTGTAGTTCATCCATGCAGTCTTTAAATGTCTTCCATTGCATATCCACCGTCAACCCTTTTAGAATTAACTGCCAGTCAATCTTGGCCAATTCACGTCTCATACCCTCAAAGTTACCTTTCTTTAAGTTCAGAACCATTGTTTCTGAATTAACAATGTCACTCTCCATCCTAATGAAGAACTCAACCATATTATGGTCACTCTTGCCCAAGGGGGCACGTACAACAAGACTGCTAACTAACCCTTCCTCATTACTCAGTACCCAGTCTAAAATAGCCTGCTATCTCGTTGGTTCCTCTACATGTTGATTTAGATAACTATCCCGCATACATTCCAAGAAATCCTCTTCCTCAGCACCCCTCCAGGAACAGCTTCTTCCCTGCGGCTGTTACATTACTCAACACTCTACCTCGGTGATTACAAATCACCCCCCCCCCCCCCCCCCCCGCCGCCCAGAACACTCCTCCCACCAGGAAAAAATACTATTACTATATGCATGTAAATTTAATTATTTATTGCTCACATTTATGTCGCTCTTCTAGGGAGATGCTAACTGCATTTCGTTGTCTCTGTACTGAACACTGCACAATGACAATAAAGTTGAATCTGAATCTGAAATCCTCTTCCTCAGCACCCCTGCCAATTTGATTCACCCAATCTATGTGTAGATTGAAGTCACCCATTATAACTGTTTTACCTTTGTTGCACGCATTTTTAATTTCCTGTTTGATACCATCCCCAACTCCACTACTACTGTTAGGTGGCCGGTACACAACTCCCACTAGTGTTTTCTGCCCCTCAGTGTTTCACAGCTCTACCCGTATCGATTCCACATCCTCCAAGCTAATGTCCCTCCTTTCTATTGCGTTAATCTCCTCTCTAACCAGCAACGCTACCCCACCTCCTTTTCCTTTCTGTCTATCCCTCCTGAATATTGAATATCCCTGGATGTTCAGCTCCCACCCTTAGTTACCCTGGAGCCATGTCTCCGTAATCCCAACTATATCATAGTCATTAAAAAATATCTGCACATTCAACTCATCCACCTTATTACGAATGCTCCTTGCATTGAGACACAAAGTCTTCAGGCTTGTTTTTACAACACTTTTACCCCTTATACAATTATGTTGAAAAGTGGCCCTTTTTGATTTTTGCCATGGATTTGTCTGCCTGCCACTTTTACTTTTCACCTTGCTACCTATTGCTTCTACCCTCATTTTACAGCCCTCTGTCTCAATACATTTCAATACATGCTAATCTCTTCTAAGATCTAGGTGCCTTCAGCAGCCAGGCTATAAAGAGATATTCCACAATATAAACGCCACTCTTTCCTGCTGGAAAGAATGTATGCTGCAATGATTAGGACTGGGTAATTGCTCCCATGGTGATTAGAGAAACCTGGACTGATTTGTAAAAATTACAAGAGGAATGAATTCCTACATTCAGGAAGGGGAAGGAAGTTGTCCATGACTACAACCAAGCACTTCTGGCAAAAGATTGCCAGGTAAGTATTTGTCTATGAATTTCTAAGGTACCTAAGGGAAGTCCTAAGGGAAGCCTTCTGTACCCAAGGGAAGCAAATGTCTATTTTGTCTATTTCTGTGGACTGGACATTAAGTATATATAGTCTTCTCTCCTTGAGTGTAGTGTTCAGCGGTGAGTAGCAAATTCAGAGATCTGTCAAAGACTAGCAACTATAACGGGTATAGCTTGGACCCAATAGCAGCACAGAATCAGGCAGGTATAATTGGTAATGAACCTTATTACAATACTGTAACACAGAGTAGCAACACAGGAATGGGTACACCGTACTCACACAGAGGCTCAGGATTGAGCGAGGATTCCGAAGAGGGGCAGGCAGGAGACGTAGTCCGGGTAGCGGAAGGTCCGGTAACCAGGAGATCCAACACACGATGCAAACAAACCAGCGAGGGACAGACGAAAGGAGAGTCGAAGCCAGGCAGGAGCCGTTGCAGGGATACACCAAACAGCCCAGGAGAGAGGCAGGCAGAAACCAGGAGGTCGGGGACAGAAGGCTGAGGTGCTATCCGGGAAGACGACAGGGCAGAATGGTCAGGGGCAGGCAGGTTCGAATCCGTGTAGGCAGTCGGGAAATTGCTGGAGAGTCTTGCATGGATGCTGAGAACAATCTGGCACTGTGTGAACGGTGAGGAGA
The DNA here is from genome assembly GCF_028641065.1 of Leucoraja erinaceus. Lineage (NCBI taxonomy): Eukaryota > Metazoa > Chordata > Chondrichthyes > Rajiformes > Rajidae > Leucoraja > Leucoraja erinaceus. The sequence continues at coordinate 129,457,870 of NC_073377.1, read as the reverse complement.
GTCTATATACCGGGTTAATAGGTGATCAGAGGCAACTGAGTGCAACAGGTGAGGAGAGTTAGGCTGATGAGAGGGGAGTGGCAGGCAGGCAGGTGAGGAGAAGGAGGGACAGGTGGTGAAGTGGATGAGAATGAGGAGAGGGCAGACTGTGACAGCAACACTAGACACTGTCGCAGTGGTGCAGCAGTATGGTTGCCTTACAGTGCCAGAGATGCAGGTTTCATCCTGACTAAGGGTGCTGTCTGTCTGTCTGTATGGAGTTTGTACATTCTCCCCGTGACCGCATGGGTGTTACCCAGGTGCTCTAGTTTCATCCCACATACCAAAGAGGTACAGGTTTGTCGGTTAATTGGCTTTGGTAGAAATTGTAAATTGCCCCTCTTGTGTAGGATGGCGATAGTGTAATGGGATCACTGATCGATATAGGCTGAAGGGCCTGTTTCTGAGCTATATCTGAACTAAACAGGAATGAGTCTGAGGCTAGAAGGCTGAGGTTCATTATGACCTTGACCCATGGCTGAAGGAGTCCAGGAGCAGTGACAAACAATGAGTTGGATGTTGCCCTCTAGGTATCAGGGTATCGGGGAAAATTAGATTGACAAAAAAATGTTTTGTTTTTTAAATGGAACAAAAGTAAACAATAGAATAAATTGTTGATGAATCGATGAATTTGAAATTTCACTGGAGATTAATTTTGCATGTTATTCTTCTGGTTCTTTTGGGGAGATTTACAGTTGAATAATTTCCAAACATAAATCTCATTTAAGGGTCTGAAGCTATTTTTCACATGAAGAGATAAGACATTCAAGAATGTGTGCAAGATTACTCCTCTCCCGGTTGAGGTGAATTTCAGCTGCACCTCACCATCGCTTCTGTCTTGTCTTGATGACATTAAGTCCTGGTTGGCCCTAAACTTTCTTGGATTTAATGAAAAGAAGACAGAGGTGATTTTATTTGATCCCAATGGCTGCCGTGAACCTCCATTTGTTGATTTAGGTCCATTGTCAAGGTACGTGAAGCCAACAGTTGTGAACCTGGGTTTTAGGATGGACAATGACTTTAAATTAGATCGCCAAATATGCGCGGTGGTTAAGTCCAGCTTCTTTCACCTAAGGAAGCTGGCGAAGGTGAAGCCCATTCTCGAGCGGCAGCATTTTGAGACAGTAATCCATACCTTTATTACATCTAGGCTGGATTACTGTAACGCGCTCTATTTTGGTGTTGCTCGTTCTTCACTGGCTCATCTCCAGTTGGTTCAGAATGCTGCTGCTCGCCTTTTAACAGGGACTCAAAAGAGGGAGCACATATCGCCAATTCTGGCCTCCGTACTCTGGCTTTCGAGTTCATTTTAAGATACTGTTATTTGTTTTTAAATCTCTGAATGGGCTCGCCCCGCCTTACCTCTCTGAGCTGCTCCACCCATACGCTCCTGCCCGGTCCCTCAGGTCAGCTGGTCAGCTGCTCCTGGAGGTACCGAGGTCTAGTCGGAGGCTCGGAGGGGATAGAGCCTTCTCTGTTGCTGCTCCGGCACTCTGGAACACCCTGCCGTTGCACATCTGACAGGCCCCCTCACTGTCCATCTTCAAATCCAGTGTTAAAACACATTTGTACTCCCTGGCTTTTGACCATGCCTGAGGCTTTGCTTCTGTTTTTGGTGTTTTTGATGTTTCTTTATTTTACATGTCTTTTCCTACTATTTCTTTTGATTGTTATTTTTGGTGTGTATTAACTTTTTTGTCAATGATTAGTGATGTACAGCACTTTGTTGCAGCTATGTTTGTTTTTAAAGTGCTCTTTAAATAAAATTATTATTATTATTATTATTTACTTTATGGAATTTCTTGAGAACAGTTTTAAAAGATAAGGAAACGTTTTAATGTGAAGCTGTACAGCACCAGCTGATATGCAGAACCCAAGTAATACCAAAGAGTAGATGCAAGGAACTGCAGATGCTGGTTTACAAAAAAAGGCCACAAGTGTTGAAGTAAGACAGGCAGCATCTCTGCATCATGGATATGTAACACTTTGGGTAGAGACCCTTCTTAAGTCTGAACTTAAGACTTAGGTGACTGAAGAAGGGTCCTTACCTGAAACATCACCTTTCCCTGTTCTCTAGAGATGTTGCCTGACTTGCTGAGTTACTCCAGCGCTTTGTACATGTTTTTATACCAAAGGGTAAGCTATAGATGAGAAATAGAAATGAAATAGGATTAGATTGTTAAATTGCTCAGAAATACTAAAGATATGATAGAAACATAGAAAATAGGTGCAGGAGTAGGCCATTCGGCCCTTCGATCAATATGTTCATGGCTGATCATCCAACTCGGTATCCTGTACCTGCCTTCTCTCCATAACCCCTGATCCCTTTAGCCACAAGGGCCACATCTAACTCCCTCTTAAATATAGCCAATGAACTGGCCTCAACTACCTTCTGTGGCAGAGAATTCCAGAGATTCACCATTCTCTGTGTGAAAAAAAATGTTTTCCTCATCTCGGTCGTAAAAGATTTCCCCCTTATCCTTAAACTGTGACCCCTTGTTCTGATATTGAGGAAGAAGAAATTTAAAGATTCTCCAGCAAGATATATTCACAACATGACTGGGTGTAAAAGAGTGAAATTAAATAATGATGGTTCCATTCAACTGGAAAGTTAAGGAGTGTCATTGTATGAAACAGATAATATCAAATTCATTGAATTATTCATATTAGTTGGAAAGATGTGTGGCAAGTCTATTCCTCAGGAATGACATTGAGTTGGGCAGTTTTGATGTGGTAACTCAGAGTCATAGAGTGACTCTGGAAACAGGCCCTTTGTGTTGAAACAGGCCCTTCGTCCACACCGGCCAACAATCTCCCAGCTAACCCGAGTCCCACTTGCCTGCACCTGGTCCATTTCCCTCCAAACCTGTCCTATCCATGTTCCTTTCTAACTGTTTCTTAAACGATGGGATTCTCCCAGCCTCCACTACCTCTTCTGGCAGCTTGTTCCATTCACCCACCACCCTTGGATTCCTATTAAATCTTATCCCCTTCACCTTGAACCTATGTCCTCTGGTCCTCCATTCCCCTATTCTGGGCAAAATACTTTGTGTGTCTACCCGTTCTATTCCTCTCATGATTTTGTACACCTCTATAAGATCTACCCTCATCCTCCTACGCTGCATGGAATAGAGACCCAGCCTACTCAACCTTTCCCTATAACTCACACCCTCTAGTCCTGGCAACATCCTCCAGTGGGCGGCGCGACTCTGGTCAGCAGCGGCCTCTGCAGTCTGTCCGCGTTTTATTATTTTCTGTCTGTGTTTTTATGTACCTCTCCCTGCACGGGAGACCCGACCTTTTCCGTCGGGTTTTCCGTTGTCGTTGGGGCCGCAAACGAGGAGCGGCCTCCATGATTCTGGTGCTATGACTCACCGTCGCCATCGCGGGGCTGGCCGAGTCTGGAGCGGGTGGAGGAGCGCTGCTGCTGCTGCTGCTGCGGCCCGACCGGAGAGTCGGAGGCTCCAACGGCAGGTCTGTGGATGGCGGCACCGGGAGCCCGCGGCTCCCTGGAGGGAGACCGCTTTTCAGGGCTCTCGCAACGGCGACTTCTCCCGCCCGAGTTGCGGGGTCGAAGAGCTCCTGGAGCGGGGCCTACATCACTGCCCCGCGCGGCTTGGAATGGCCGCGGGACTCTGCGAGCGCACACCGGGGGCTCTAACACCAAGACGCGGTGTGCGACCTCGCACCACCCGGCGTGGCTTTAATGGCCGCGGGACAATCGCCATCGCCAGCCGGGGGCTTTGACTTTGACTCTGACATGGGGAGGGGGAGTGCAGTGGAGAGATAAGTTTATTTGGCCTTCCATCACAGCGATGTGATGGATGTTTATGTAAATTATGTTGTGTCTTGGGTCTATGGGTTTGTAATGTATGGCTGCAGAAACGGCATTTCGTTTGGACCTCAAGGGGTCCAAATGACAATTAAATGTATCTTGTATCTTGTATCACCATCCTCATAAACCTGGCAACATCCTCAGTCAAAAGTAAGAATTAAACATGGAACTGTGGGATTATAGAATTGTATTCAAATCCTTTCCTATGTTTTGCTCATGAGAAAATTGTTCTCTAAATCATAGAGAAAAAAAATATTTTCACCAGACACTCAGGCATGAAGGAATCCAATTTGTGGCTGCCAATTAAACAGGCAAAAATGGACTAAGGGTGCTATAATTACCTATCATTAGCCACTCTGACTTCCTTTGTTGTTCGTACCTTCCACGTTTTGTGAATTGAATTGTCAACAGTAATTATGGGCAGATATTTTTGTTGCAAGAAAGTTTGTGCCATTAAAATAAGTCAAATTCCAGTTCAGCAATTTTGAATAGGCATTCGTGAGTCAGCTGAAGCGATAGTCAAAATAAAGGAACTGATATACTCTCTGCATTTACAGGCCAGAAAAAAAACCGTGACCAAATGAGAATCACTATAATTCTCGGAGGTCTACAATCACATTGTTTGGCCAATGAAAAATGTGTTTAATATTTAAAGGGAAAATAGCTTAGAAATGTAGACACTTAATGTCAGTGCCTTTTGTACCAAAATGGATAATGGTCTGGAAATTCAGACACTTATTGCTGCTTTTATCATTGCCATTCATTTGAACAATGGTCTTCTCTGGAATTGAACGTAATTATGGTTATTTCTGAGCTGAACTGCACCTGTCTGAAAATTTGACCAAGGCACTTGTATTCACAAATTCTACGTGTGCCTATTATATACTTGCCACAATAGAGGTGCATTCATGTCATTCTCTGTGAAGGTGAAAATGAACCATGTAGTTTTGCGGAATATCCATTGTTGGACAGTTCTTGATGGAGCTTCTCTTTCTGTGATGGTGTTATATTTATGGGGCAAACCTTCCTGGACACCAAATACAGATTTGGCATTAATATCAGACCTCTACATAACCTGATGTGGCTCTCCTCCCAATCTTATAGTGACCATCACTGCTCCTATCCTCCCAGCAAACCCTGACCTCCAACCCAAGTTCTGTTACCACTGCCTCCCCCAGGCCCCAATTTGCAACACCTATTCACAGCCCCATCCAAATCCAGAATCTGATCTCCCATCCTTATGCCTTCACAGATGCTGCTTCTAGCAGCTTATTTTTTGCTCCAGATTCTGGCATCTTCAGTCTTTTATGTCTCACCTTTCTCCCTCTAACTCCATCATTAGAGCACAGCCAATATTTAATGGAATTATATGGTTGAATGTGAGTGGCATTTGGAGTGAGAGGAAGCTATAGAAGTCAAGTGATCATGACTGCAGGAGCAAACAGATATGTCTGGTAATGTGGACACAAGGAACTACATCTGAATTTAATCTGAACTACATCTGAACTCATCTGAATTTCCGCTGAATAAGGGGATTAATAAAGTATTTATTATTATTATTATTATTATTATTAGTGCTGGAATCTTGAGCAATATGCAAAATGGTGGAATAACTCAATGGCTCAGGCAATATCTCTGGAGGACATGGATAGGCAACATTTTAGATCTGATAAAGGGTCCCGATCTGAAACGTTGCCTGTGGAGATGTTGCCTGACTCGCTGAGTTACTCCAGCATTTTGTGCTTTTGTCTACTAATATGATGGGGTTGTCATGCAGGGGAAGTCAAGGTAGACCCTGGAGGGTTCTGACCTGGGGTCCAAGTAGATGAAGTTTCTTCTGGGGCTAGGTGGAGACATCTTCTCTGTGGGCATCAATGGAGAGTTGTTTCTCATAAATTAAAAAGGAACAATGGAAGTGAAAGCTTCCTTTTCTCAGCAAACACTTTGATGTGTTATTACAAGTGTGAATTTCAATGGATATTCCAGCAACAGGCATTTAAACTGCAGTTGCCATGCCAGCTCCCACATTGCCTTTCCTCCTTATTGAGGATTAAACTCTGGGTCTCTGTTAGACTGGAAAAGAAGAATAACTGGTCATAATTCTGATCACACAGAAGAGATAGATAACACCTGATTCAGATAATCAACACCATCATTAGTAAACAAATTGGGGAAAAAAAGTGTTTGTAAGAAGTTAAAACCCCTTTAAATGTCACAGAAGCACACAAAGTGATGGAGTAACTCAGCAGTTCAGGCAATATCTCTGAAGAAGTCGGAGAGGTGACATTTTGGGTTAAGACCCTTTTTCAGAATGATTGTAAGTGGGTAGAAGAAAGTTGAAAGAAGGAAGTGGCAGGTAAATGTGTGTGTTTAAATTTCCTCTGACACCCTTTCTGTTCGATCTCTCCCCATACTTTCCTCAAAGCATTCCACTAAATCACCAATCATTACTTTACATAGCTGTCAGAATCTTGCCAGTAACAAGAAAGGTATTTTTATCATTACTTTATTGGTAACTAGTATCACGATGCCTTCAATAGACGGTAGGTTGTGAATTAGAACCATCTACAAAGCTTCTGACTGCAACAATTCTATCTTTTATAGCAGAGTGCAGCACCCTATCTAGAAGAATGAGTGGAGAGATCATGACTTTGGACTTTGTTTACAGTCACTCACTTCAGCAGCAATGGTAAATGAATGAGTCTGAAGACGAATCCCAACCCAAAATGTCACCTATCCATGTTCTCCAGAGATGCAGCCTGGTCCACTGAGTTACTCCAGCACCTTCTGTCTTTTTTCATAAACCAGCATCTGCTGTTCCTTGTTTCTAGGTAAATGAATCATTATGCCCACACTCGCCTCAGCTCCCAACCAAACCAGAGCACTTGTATTCCGAAAATATCTTAGCAATGTCATGAAGAGCAAAGTCTTACAAGCACGATCACCTTACCGGAAATACTCCAGGATTTGAGTGTGATTGTAATTTTTTGTTGTTGAAAGTATTAATTCAGGTTAAAATTGCATAGGTATCTAATTGTCCTTTATATGCATTGAAGAGGGATTAGGCTATCCAGATTGTTGGGATCCCTGTTGTGAGAATTGCACATAAAGCAGTAAACTGACAAAGAAGCCAGTGGCCCTTTTTACAGATCAGATGAGTTAAAGTGTCTCATTTCCAGGAATGTGGGAAAGTTACTTTTGATAAATAAGGTGAAATTCCCATATGAGCAAAATCAATCTCTTCTCAAGACCCTGCAGTATTGATCTGTGTAAACTATATATTACTAATTTCATAGGATTTCAGCTTTGAAAAAGCTAAAGTGCTCAGCAAAATGACATAAGTATTCTATTTGCAGAAGGCTGGAAAACGAAATGCTGCTGCTAAATAACAGCTTTATTTGAAATTTGAGTCAAACTGGATTTGCAAGACTCAGTCTTGGCTCTCAAGGGAAAACAAGGATGCCTGGGAAAGTATTCATATATATCAAATAGACGGAGAATGCACAGTGTGAATTCATGAGTAGATGAAGAAGATTGACTACTCAATATATGCAAGAAAGTTAACTGCTTACATTAAAGGTCACCTTGAGTCTTAAAAGAATCAAACCTGGATGGAAACTAGAAATGGTGTTTCAAACAGTAGGCAAGGCAATCAATCAGTGATGTAGCAGCCAGGGAATTAATCATATGGGACAATGATGATGTATCAAAAAGATGATTGAAAAGAAAGAAGAAATTGGATGTAATGCATCTTCATTAAATATAGTCCTAAACAAAACATACTAAGTACAAAGATGGAAAGTGTTTTAGCGCTGAGCAGGATAATATGCCGTGTAGGTGTTGATTCATTCCAGTGCAAAAGCAGGATATGCCTTTGAGATGAAGGAGCAGGCTTTGCCGACATTATTTCAGCAAACTTCCCATCCAGCATGAGAGGGAATTCAATATAAAGCAGTGCAATGACTATAAGGCCGTGGAACACCTACTATGTTCCATGGCTTGGTGGAGCATGGAATCAGAGACATCCAGGACAATCAATGACAAAAAAGGGTCAAGTCTTGTCAAGTTGAGTATATTGCCAAATGAAAAAAATATGATGAGGTACTGGTACAATAAAAAACATTGTTTGTAGCAACATCACAAACCACAGACTCAGACAAATACACAAAAATATGAATTCCACCTAAAATTTCTAATGCAAAAAAAAGACAAAAATATAATTAGTACAAAAAAAAGAACAAATCCATGCTAGTGCACGAGATGTACCATAGTGTCCTGTTGTCGAGGTAGGATTAGGGGTATGTTGGTAAAATGATGATTGTAGGAAAGTAGCTCTTCTGAAAACTGGTGGTGAGGGACTTCAGGTTTCTCTACCTCCTATCCAAGGGTAGCAATGAAAAGAGAGCATGGTCCTGATGGTGAGAATCTGTGATGATAGATGCTGCCTTCAGCGGTCCCAAAAAACAGAATCCAACACTTCCTTTCCAGAAGAATCCTTTAAATTTACTTGAATGGGTGTCTTTGGAATACAGGCAATCAATGTAATATTCAAGTCATTTTGACATGAAAGAACAGATGATGTTCCTGTCTGGCTGAGACAGATTGTTAATACTGTAATTATACTAATACAATTGAGAAATAAAATATGTAGAATTGAGGTGAAACCAGGCTGAATATATCATCCACATCTGTCTGTGATTATGCATAACCCCACCCCGACCTGTTTTCTTTGTTAGAGAAAGGTAAAATTCTGAACAATATTTTTTCTCTTAGTTAGCTCCACAGAGTAATGCTGAACCAACAAGAATATCCATGTTCAAAACATTTTATTTTATTATTAACCATTACTATCACTTCCAAATAAACAAATATGTGAAATCTGAATTATTCTCTGCAACATGAACTGAAATTCCAAAATATCTCTGAGTTATACTCACTGGAATTGATTCCAGCAAAGCCAATCATTTTAAGCTGCAGATTCCTGTTAAACCATTTGTTAGCTCGAAGAATGGGAAGCGTTTCTCGTAGATGTGTCCCAGTTGAATTGTTTGGTTCAATTTATTTTAAAAATCAATTTACAAAATATTCCCTTGCATTCACCTCCTCTGAGAATCCTCATATGTTCTCTAAAGGCTTGTTCTTGAAACATTTATACACACCAGGTCACAGCTATGCTGTAAAGACTACAATAAGTAATATTTATGAGTCTTTAAGATTGATAAAGCATCCCAAGGCACATCAGAGGAGCATTATGAAAAAACATTTCATTCTGAAACACATAAGGGGATATCAGATGAGGTGACCAAATCGTAACATTTATAAAGATAATTGAGTAGGCTGAAAATATGTCCTCCATGTCTGGATGTAAAAGGCTACTGGCAAAATGTGGGAACATGGAATAAGCACAATGACCATCCTGACATGGTGGACTGAAAGGCCCTGCCTCTGATCAATTTGAATTTATCACTCTGGAGGGAGAGATGCCTGGCTCGGGGAGGTTACGGAGAAGGAAGGCTATCAAGTAACTTAATAATAGGTACATTTTTTAAAAAGCAATACCACACCAATAATATCCATCTGCCATAATTTGGGGGGAAGATCAGAAGGACGCAGCATTGTGGGGGGGGGTTTCTGCAGGAATCATCACTGTTTCACATATATTTGGGTGCGCTAGAAAAACATTCTAATAAAACCACCGTCACACAGTGTAAATCTATCAAATAATAATTTGAAAAAAATATATCGATTTTACTTCAATGGACACAATGATTTACAGAAATTATTTTATCACTTTATCATGAATTTTTGCTAATCAATAAATACGTAAACATATGAACATAGATTGTCCTTTGGGATTGAAATAAAAATGACAGAATTTTTTGAGACAGGACACACACAGACCAATTCTCTCTTTGACTATGAATCTCAATCACAATATTTTTATGGTCAAATACCCAGTTACATAGACGGGAGCAGATAAACTAGTTGAGTATTTCACTGTAGTAGAAAGGGAGTCCTCCACATTTGGAAATACACTTTAAATGCAATGTCAAACACAGCTCTGGCTTCACTCTCAAATAGACGTCAAAGGTCCCATGACACGACTTGAAAATCAAGGTTGCTCGCCTAAATGGTTTGACTCATATTTATCCCCCAGCAAACACAACTAAAGGATACAATATCAGTTCATTTCCTCCTTGCTGTTTGTGAGATTTTATTGCACAATAAATGGCTGCCAGATTAACCTGCAAACAAGTCATCATTGCTAAAATGATTAATTAATTGTAAGGTACTCCAATATCTCCCGAGGAGCTGCATACAGTGCATTCAGAAAGTATTCAGACTCCTTCTCTTTTTTCACATTTTGTTACGGTACAGCCTTATTTAAAAATGGATTTTACTTCGGAGTCACGTGAGTGATTCCGTGAAGATCCCAGCCCCAGTGCGCATGTGCGGCATAATCGCACAGCTGTGCAGAACGCGGCCAGCGGGAGTCGGCAGCTCCCGCATCCAAGGAACGTGAGGTAAGTACTTACCTTAATCGGGCCTTGTGGTTTTTGCTCCAGGGGGAGCAAAGTAGAGAGGCAGCGGCCCCCGTTTCGACTCCAGCGAAGGAGCCGACAGTGGAGGGGGAAAGGCGCTACCCGGACCGCAAACGCTGCGGACCGCTGCAAGGAGCTGCGCTGATGCCGGTCCGCTGAACAGCTGTTTGGTGAACAGCAGTGGACCGGCGGGAAGTTTTAAAACCCGACCGGCAGCCCTGCAGACTCCTGACAAGGAGAATCGCCGCCCGGGAACCGCTACAATGCCGCATGAAAAACGGCAGGCAGCCTCTACATACAGGTAAGACCAAAATCTTCCCACTTTAACAGGTTCTACAGGAGCCAACTTCCTCCAAAACTGGAACAGGTTGGAGACAGCAAAAATAAGTATGTCTATCTCCCCAAGCCAGAGGAGGTCATGGAATTCACCTCCAGGAAAAAAGGGGCACTGGCTGAATGCCAAGGGAGCTGACACTC
>NC_073377.1:128076977-128081977 GCF_028641065.1 Leucoraja erinaceus | reverse complement strand
TTCCTTCGCTCCATAGATACTGCATGACCCCTTCAGCCCAGCCTATTATTAACTTTATCAGTTTATGGGGTTCTTAAAGTTCATCTGCCTCCACCACCAACCTTGGGTGCATGGATTCTGACAATCTGGATAGCAAAACCAATTTTACCGAAAAAGACCATAAATCATAATAGCTAGGTCATTCCAGGTAATCAGGCCCTTCCCTCTAATCCCACATTCTGCCTGTACTGAAGCCTTCACATCCTGATTAAGCAACAATAACTTTGCATCATCACTTTGCATGCACCAGGATCAATATTGCTTGTTCCATTCCCTGCATATCTAGAGCATTGTGCATGAAAGCTAGGCTGGACAACAGGACCGTAACAAATCCCAGTCTGAAGAAAAGCCCGACCCAAAACGTCACCCATCCTTTTTCTCCAGAGATGCTGCCTGACCCACTGAGTTACTCCAGCACTTTGTGTCTATCTTCTGTACTGTAACAAGTGAATGTTTCACTACTAGGGGCAATGTTATTCACTGAAATTTGAACTGAGCCCCATGCATTTCTCAGGTGGACTGAAAATATCCCAAAAGATAATCAATTATGTAAGAAAATGCCCAGATGGTATTTGAGGTAACATGACTTGTCAGGCTATGGATCATGGTAGTTTGAGAATCTTCTCTCAGACCTCATTATCACCAATGAATTTGGATTTACTTCTTACCTTCAGCATTACTGCCTCAGTTATATGCTTTTCAACTCTGTTGCTTCATCTATTCAGAGAAAATATATCCCACCTCCTACCATGAAGTCTCAATTTTCACAGATTGTAGATGATCCGTTTTAACATCATGGGAATTATTAGCCTGCCACACAGAAGTTGTCTATTTGCTCTAATGCTCCTGTATTTTCTATAATTATGTCCAAAATTAATGTTTACATGATAACTACACTTCTTAATGTTAAAATACTGATCGTGAAAAGTTTATGTTAACAATGGCCCTTTCTTTCATTCTTTATTTCTCTGGGGTGGGGGGGGGGGGGGGGGGGGGGGGGGGGGGAGGGGGGGGGGGGGGGGGGGTAGGGGGGGGGGGGGGGGGGGGGGGGGGGGGGGGGGAGTGGTAAGCTTTAGGAGCATAATTACATATGTAAATTCAATGGCATTGATATCTTAACTGAATTTTACAACCCATGGTTCTTCACGGCATATCTAATTGATACTCTTTGGAAGGGACACAACAGGTATTTGATACTCTGATTTAGTCAAGGTGCCTAAATTTCATTGTTTTATTAATCAGCATTTTTGACGCAAGGTCTTGGCCGCTCTCCAATTCATTTGTCCAAGATACTTGAAGTAGTTGATAATGTAAACTAACGATGGTACTTTATTAAATAAGGAGCTTTTCTTAACTGTGGAAGCAAAAGGTGTAAGTCGACATACCTTTTGCCTTCAGAGTTGCGTTTGACCCTGTGAATTCTTCCAGCATTTTTTTAAATTTTGCTTCACTAAGTTATCATCTTGTCAATAAATACAAAAAACATTCATTTTGGTCTCAGAATTTGGCATTCATGCAAATTCCACAATGTGGAAGGCTGATTATTATCTGGATGGTGTCAGATTAGAAAAAGGGGAGGTTCAACGAGACCTGGGTGTGCTTGTACATCAGTCAAGTAAGCATGCAGGTTCTGTAGGCAGTGCAGAAAGCTAATGGCATTTTGGCCTTCATTGTGAGAGGATTTGAGTTCAGGAACAAGGAGGTCCTACTGCAGTTGTACAGTCAAACTGGTTAAACCACTCCTGAATGAATGAATGGATATGTTATTGTATATTCACAATGAAAGTATTACAGAAACATAGTTTTGAGATCTAAGAATTGACTTGATATTTGTACTCGATTCCAGCATCTGCGGCCTCTTTTGCCTTCAACATTCATGCTGTGGCTCCCCACTCAAACAGACTAACCCTGGAACTTTCCACCTACATTGTCAAGTCAAGTTTATTCGTCACATACACATACGAGATGTGCAGTGAAATGAAAAGTGGCAATGCTCGCGGATTGTGCAAAAAAACAAACAAACAAACTACAACCAGAATGGAACAGAATCACATTTTCACATATTGCATATCTGTGTGAGGAAAAAAAAAGGAAAAAACAGCAATTTTAAAAAGACACCACACAACAGTAAAATGGTACAGTAAAGTTAGTCCCTCTTTCTCATCCTCTCCATTTTCACAGCATGGCAACGGAGGTGTTTGCCTGACCGTAGAAGCTGGAACAGTCCATTGCTGGGGTGGAAGGGATCTCCCATGATCTTGTTGGCTCTGGAGTTGCACCTTCTGATGTATAGTTCCTGCAGGAGGGCGAGTGTAGTTCCCATGGTGCGATCGGCTGAACGCACTAGTCTCTGCAGAGCCTTCTTGTCCTGGGCAGAGCATTTCCCAAACCAAATCGTGAAATATCCGGACAAGATGCTTTCCGCAGCCGCTGAGTAGAAGCACTGCAGGATCCTCAGAGACACTCTGAATTTCCTCAATTGCATGAGGTGGTAAAGGCGCTGCCTTGCCTGACTCACGAGTGCTGCAGCGTGTGATGTCCATGTCATATCCTCAGAGATGTGGACTCCCAGGTATATAAAGCAGCTCACCCTATCCACGGTATCCCCATTTATCTTCAATGGTGTGTACGTCCTCGGATGATGTGCCCTCCTAAAGGCCACGAACAGCTCCTTAGTTTTTTTGATATTCAAGAGGAGGCTGTTGTCTTGACACCAGAGTGCCAGATTAGCCACCTCCTCCCGGTAGGCCTTCTCATCGTTATCTGAGATCAGGCCCACCACCACAGTGCAATCAGCAAACTTGATTATAGAGTTGGAGCTGAACCTAGCCACACAGTCATGTGTGTACAGGGAATACAGTAGGGGGCTGAGGACACAACCCTGGGGGGATCCTGTGCTTAGGGTGAGGGACTTTGATGTATTCCCTCCCATCTTGACTACCTGGGGCCTGGTGGTGAGAAAGTCCAGGATCCAGGCACACAGGGGGGTGTTGAGTCCCAATTCCATTAGCTTCTCAGCAAGTCTGGTGGGGACTATTGTGTTGAAGGCTGAACTGAAGTCTATGAACAGCATTCTCACATCGCCCTCCTTCTGGCTCTCAAGATGAGAGGGAGCGGTGTGCAGAATCTGGGAGACCGCATCGTCCGTGGATCTGTTCGGACGGTATGCGAATTGTAGCGGGTCCATGTTGCTCGGGAGGAAGGCGCAGATGTGTTTCTTGACCAGCCTCTCAAAGCATTTCATGACTACCAAGGTGAGGGCCAACGGACGGTAGTCATTCAGAGAGGCTGGGGAGGCATTTTTAGGTACAGATACAATGATGGATCTTTTGAAGCAGGCAGGGATCACGGACTTGGCCAGGAATAGGTTGAATATTGTAGTGAGCACCGGAGCTAGCTGCATAGCACAGGATATAAGTATTATCCCCGAGATGCCATCTGGGCCTACAGCTTTCCTCATGTTCACCCGTGTCAGAGCCCTCCTCACGTCGTGCTCGAACAACGAGAATGTGTGCACATTCCTCCCTTCAGCTTCGATAGCTGGCAGTAGTATCGTTATTCGGCAGACCTGGGGTGATGTTGCCCATCTCTAAACTAGCATAAAGGAGTTCAGGTCATCAGCTAGGGAGGTGCCGGCACGGTTGAGGGGGGATGCTCCGGAAGTCCGTTACAGTCCGTAGCCCCTGCCACAGGCGTCTGGTGTCCTGCTGCTCCATCTGTGACTCCATCTTGTCTCTGTACCTCATTTTTGCGTCCTTCACCGCGTCCTTCATATCGCAGTCGATATGACTCTACCTTGTAGACGTCCATATTTCCAGATGCCAGGCCCGAGTTCTAGGCTGCGGTGTGAGCATTCAAGGCAACACAAATGGACCTGTCTACCCAGGGTTTTTGATTCGGAAAGGTGCATACCCTTACCGTGGGGACGATGTTGTTGGTTACTGTTGCGATGAAGTCCGTGACTGCTTCCGTGAAATCACTGACGTCACTTGAACATATTCCAGTCGACATTTGTCAGTGTAGCTTTCAGCATGGCCTTTGACTGGTCGGACCACCGCTTTATGTCCCTCGTCACTGCCATTTCCCGAACTATCCTCTGTTTGTACTCCGGCAGCACGAAAATGGCAGCGTGGTCAGATTTTCTTAAGGGAGGGAGTGAAACGGCCTTGTAGCCCTTCTGGAACGGCGTATAGCAGTGGTCCAATTGTTGAGGGCAATTAGTTCCCTGACACAATCCCAAAGCAACCAAACATTATTTATGACAGGTGTGTAACAAATTCAAATTTATCTTGTTGTATAATATTTAAAAGCAGCATGGCACAGCAAGGTAATATGTAAAACATATTACATCCATTTATTTTGTCTCAGTTTGCAAAGAAAAAATGGTTTAAGAAGGAGCTGCAGATGCTGGAAAATCCCAGGTACACAAAATTGCTGGGGAAACTCTATGGAGCGAAGGAAATAGGCAATGTTCCGGGCCGAACCTTCTTCATGGTTTCAGCACGAAACGTTGCCTATTTCCTTTGCTCCATATATGCTGCTGCACCCGCTGAGATTCTCCAGCATTTTTGTGTACCAAAGAAAATATGGTGTTCTGTTTTTTTTTCAAGAGCAATAAATCCCGCTTGGCATTCTGCTAGGTGGCTACACACTTAGTTCTGTACAGTGTTCTGCGACTGACTGCCTATCTAGGAAGTTACACTCATTCTGCTTTGCCACAAGGAATTAGTTGAATTTTTAGTTTAAGAGAAGTAACTTTTATTTCTGTTCCTATGGCAATGCACCACAGAGATATCAACCTGGTGAAAATAAACTAATCTAAGGTAGTAATATAAAAAAAGCTTGCCTCGATACAGAGGGAGATTGGTTAGATTATATACATATAGGCAAACAAGAAATTGCTAAATACAATTTTTGAAATGACAAGAATTATGGCAGACATGATTTCCAATATGTGTGCA